>NC_134270.1:182611209-182712478 GCF_031893055.1 Leptodactylus fuscus | reverse complement strand
TTTTTCTTGCTACAAAAGTTGATTTTGTCATAAAGAATTTTATTCTGTGACTCGTAATTTGTATTACAAAGTAACATTGTGTGCAATACAATCACATCCTGGTGCAACGGCCGGAGCGAGGAAACAAAAACATTGCGCATTCTGGGAAAAACAAAAACAGCACGGCGTGTCAGGAAGGAGCAGAGCAGTGGTATAACATGACAGTATATGGCAGTATAGCTGAGAGGACGCCCCCTACAGGTCAAGTAAGGAATTATATTGTCACATACCAGAGGGAGAAGGAGACTGATTCTGTCCTGACACCAGGAAGGAACAGAGCGGTGGCAGTACATAGCAGTATAGCTGAGAGGACGCCACCTACAGGTGAAGTAAGGGATTATATTGTCACATACCAGAGGGAGAAGGAGACTGATTCTGTCCTAACCCCCAAGAAGGAGCAGAGCGGTGACAGTACATGGTACTATATGGCAGTATAGCTGAGAGGACACCCCCTACAGGTGAAGTAAGGGATTATATTGTCAGATCCCAGAGGGAGAAGGAGACTGATTATGTCCTGACCCCAGGAAGGAGCAGAGCGGTGACAGTACATGGTATTTTATGGCAGTACAGCTGAGAGGACGCCCCCTGCAGGTGAAGTAAGGGATTATATTGTCAGATACCAGAGGGAGAAGGAGACTGATTATGTCCTGATCCCAGGAAGGAGCAGAGCAGTGGCAGTATAAGGCAGTATAGCTGAGAGGACACCACCTACAGGTGAAGTAAGGAATTTTATTGTCAGATACCAGAGGGAGAAGGAGACTGATTATGTCCTGACCCCAGGAAGGAACAGAGCGGTGGCAGTACAAGGCAGTACATAGCAGTATAGCTGGGAGGACGCCACCTGCAAGTGAAGTAAGGAATTATATTGTCACATACCAGAGGGAGAAGGAGACCGATTCTGTCCTGACCCCAGGAAGAAGCAGAGTGTTGGCAGTAAATGCAGTATAGCTGAGAGGACGCCCCCTATAGGTGAAGTAAGGGATTATGTTGTCAGATACCAGAGGGAGAAGGAGACCGATTCTGTCCTGAGCTCCCTCCCCAGCAGCACCAAGGGGGTTACATAGAAGCAAAAAATTCAGAAAGTACTAGAAACACCAGAAACGATGACTGAGCTGCTCTGAGCAGTGGCAAGGACACCCCTGTAATGTCAGGTAGCCCCCGGTCATTATCCCGCCTGCCGTATTCTGTCGTTTCAATGTGTCAGCGTTTTTTCCGCTTTCTGTTTCCAGCCTTAAAAGACGAGCGGTTCCAGCTGGTGGAGTTCACGCCGAAACTGGTGAAGATCCATCTGTCCAATGCAAAGCTGGAGGATGAGGGCGGCTACTTCTGTCAGCTGTACACGGAGGACACGCACCACCAGATCGCCACGCTCACCGTGCTCGGTATATACGTGACATTATACATAGCTCCGCCCACAGGCTCATTCTATACAGTATACAATTATACTTTGCCTTACTTGTACTGCTCAGGCTTTACGTTACCTCCTATGCTCCAGTCACATCCAAAGCTGCATTCAGAATTCTAATGGAGACCACTTGTGATTGGTCATATTCCCTTTAATGCCCTGTTTGGTTTATCATCCTCTGGGGAGAAGATGATGTGACATCCTCCAATCCGAGAGCAGAATCTGCCTTGCAGCTTTGGTGATGTGTGGAGCATAGGATATAGACTTCGTAGTCCCTAAGGGTTGAGAGCACATAGGGTGGTCATGGCAGTGGTCACCCGGGTGGTCATTGCGGTGGTCATCGGGGCGGTCATTGGGGAGGTCATAGGGGCGGCCATTGTGATGGTCATCAGGGCGGTCACCTCTTATAATGGACTTGTCTTCTTCCAGTTCCTCCAGAGAACCCGGTGGTGGAGGTGAAGGAGCAGGCGGTGGAGGGAGGACAAGTGGAGCTGATCTGCACCGCACCCAGGACTAAGCCTGAAGCCACACTCAGGTGGTACCGGGACCGCAGGGAACTGAAAGGTGAGGACCGGAGGATGCTGTATCTAAGCAGATTGTTTATCTAAGCTGGAGTATCTAGCTCTAATATGAGATTTATAGAATTACTCTGTATATTTTTGGTCCCGGGATCACACCTGATGATGATGATGATGATGATGATGATGATGAGGATGTACGGCACGCGGACAATGGGCTGCTGTATCTAGGCCTTGGTGCATGTGATGCTGTATCTAGGCCGCAGTACATCCTGTTTGTCTGTTTATGACATTAAGACAAACACAATTAGCCCTGCCAGACAGTCTGACCTCTATGCGCAAGTTCACACTGCCAGGGCTGCAGTACAAAAGCAAAGACAAAATGTTGTGTTATCTGTACTAAGAGTATTACAGCTCTGTGTACTGTATGTAATACATAGAGATGAGGCTGTGTGTACTGTATATAATACATGGAGATGAGGCTGTGTGTACTGTATATAATACATGGAGATGAGTCTGTGTGTACTGTATATAATACATGGAGATGAGGCTGTGTGTACTGTATATAATACATGGAGATGAGGCTGTGTGTACTGTATATAATACATGGAGATGAGGCTGTGTGTACTGTATATAATACATGGAGATGAGGCTGTGTGTACTGTATATAATACATGGAGATGAGGCTGTGTGTACTGTATATAATGCATGGAGATGAGGCTGTGTGTACTGTATATAATACATGGAGATGAGTCTGTGTGTACTGTATATAATACATGGAGATGACGCTGTGTGTACTGTATATAATACATGGAGATGAGGCTGTGTGTACTGTATATAATACATGGAGATGAGGCTGTGTGTACTGTATATAATACATGGAGATGAGGCTGCGTGTACTGTATATAATACACGGAGATGAGGCTGTGTGTACTGTATATAATACACGGAGATGAGGCTGTGTGTACTGTATATAATACATGGAGATGAGGCTGTGTGTACTGTATATAATACATGGAGATGGGGCTGTGTGTACTGTATATAATACATGGAGATGAGGCTCTGTGTACTGTATATAATACATGGAGATGAGGCTCTGTGTACTGTATATAATACACGGAGATGAGGCTGTGTGTACTGTATATAATACACGGAGATGAGGCTCTGTGTACTGTATATAATACACGGAGATGAGGCTGTGTGTACTGTATATAATACATGGAGATGAGGCTCTGTGTACTGTATATAATACATGGAGATGAGGCTGTGTGTACTGTATATAATACATGGAGATGAGGCTGTGTGTACTGTATATAATACATGGAGATGAGGCTGTGTGTACTGTATATAATACATGGAGATGAGGCTGTGTGTACTGTATATAATACATGGAGATGAGGCTGTGTGTACTGTATATAATACATGGAGATGAGGCTCTGTGTACTGTATATAATACACGGAGATGAGGCTGTGTGTACTGTATATAATACATGGAGATGAGGCTCTGTGTACTGTATATAATACATGGAGATGAGGCTGTGTGTACTGTATATAATACATGGAGATGAGGCTGTGTGTACTGTATATAATACATGGAGATGAGGCTGTGTGTACTGTATATAATACACGGAGATGACGCTGTGTGTACTGTATATAATACACGGAGATGAGGCTGTGTGTACTGTATATAATACACGGAGATGAGGCTGTGTGTACTGTATATAATACATGGAGGTGAGTCTGTGTGTACTGTATATAATACATGGAGATGAGGCTGTGTGTACTGTATAAAATACATAGAGATGAGGCTCTGTGTACTGTATATAATACATGGAGATGAGGCTGTGTGTACTGTATATAATACATGGAGATGAGGCTGTGTGTACTGTATATAATACACGGAGATGAGGCTGTGTGTACTGTATATAATACACGGAGATGAGGCTCTGTGTACTGTATATAATACATGGAGATGAGGCTGTGTGTACTGTATATAATACATGGAGATGAGGCTGTGTGTACTGTATATAATACATGGAGATGAGGCTGTGTGTACTGTATATAATACATGGAGATGAGGCTGTGTGTACTGTATATAATACATGGAGATGAGGCTGTGTGTACTGTATATAATACATGGAGATGAGGCTCTGTGTACTGTATATAATACATGGAGATGAGGCTCTGTGTACTGTATATAATACATGGAGATGAGGCTGTGTGTACAGTATATAATACATGGAGATGAGGCTGTATGTACTGTATATAATACATGGAGATGAGGCTGTGTGTACTGTATATAATACATGGAGATGACGCTGTGTGTACTGTATATAATACATGGAGATGAGGCTGTGTGTACAGTATATAATACATGGAGATGAGGCTGTGTGTACAGTATATAATACATGGAGATGAGGCTGCGTGTACTGTATATAATACATGGAGATGAGGCTGTGTGTATTGTATATAATACATGGAGATGAGGCTGTGTGTACTGTATATAATACAGGGAGATGAGGCTCTGTGTACTGTATATAATACATGGAGATGAGGCTGCGTGTACTGTATATAATACACGGAGATGAGGCTCTGTGTACTGTATATAATACATGGAGATGAGGCTCTGTGTACTGTATATAATACATGGAGATGAGGCTGCGTGTACTGTATATAATACATGGAGATGAGGCTGTGTGTACTGTATATAATACATGGAGATAAGGCTCTGTGTACTGTATATAATACATGGAGATGAGGCTGTGTGTACTGTATATTATACATGGAGGTGAGTCTGTGTGTACTGTATATAATGGAGATGAGGCTGAGTGTACTGTATATAATACATGGAGATGAGGCTGTGTGTACTGTATATAATACATGGAGATGAGGCTCTGTGTACTGTATATAATACATGGAGATGAGGCTGCGTGTACTGTATATAATACACGGAGATGAGGCTCTGTGTACTGTATATAATACATGGAGATGAGGCTCTGTGTACTGTATATAATACATGGAGATGAGGCTGCGTGTACTGTATATAATACATGGAGATGAGGCTGTGTGTACTGTATATAATACATGGAGATAAGGCTCTGTGTACTGTATATAATACATGGAGATGAGGCTGTGTGTACTGTATATTATACATGGAGGTGAGTCTGTGTGTACTGTATATAATGGAGATGAGGCTGAGTGTACTGTATATAATACATGGAGATGAGGCTCTGTGTACTGTATATAATACATGGAGATGAGGCTCTGTGTACTGTATATAATACATGGAGATGAGTCTGTGTGTACTGTATATAATACATGGAGATGAGGCTGAGTGTACTGTATATAATACATGGAGATGAGGCTGTGTGTACTGTATATAATACATGGAGATGAGGCTCTGTGTACTGTATATAATACATGGAGATGAGTCTGTGTGTACTGTATGTAATACATGGAGATGGGGCTGTGTGTACTGTATATAATACATGGAGGTGAGTCTGTGTGTACTGTATATAATACATGGAGGTGAGGCTCTGTGTACTGTATATAATACATGGAGATGAGTCTGTGTGTACTGTATATAATACATGGAGGTGAGTCTGTGTGTACTGTATACAATACATGGAGATGAGGCTGCGTGTACTGTATATAATACATGGAGATGAGGCTGCGTGTACTGTATATAATACATGGAGATGAGGCTGTGTGTACTGTATATAATACATGGAGATGAGGCTGTGTGTACTGTATATAATACATGGAGATGAGGCTGCGTGTACTGTATATAATACATGGAGATGAGGCTGCGTGTACTGTATATAATACATGGAGATGAGGCTGCGTGTACTGTATATAATACATGGAGATGAGGCTGTGTGTACTGTATATAATACATGGAGATGAGGCTGTGTGTACTGTATATAATACATGGAGATGAGGCTGCGTGCACTGTATATAATACATGGAGATGAGGCTGCGTGTACTGTATATAATACATGGAGATGAGGCTGCGTGTACTGTATATAATACATGGAGATGAGGCTGTGTGTACTGTATATAATACATGGAGATGAGTCTGTGTGTACTGTATATAATACATGGAGGTGAGTCTGTGTGTACTGTATATAATACATGGAGATGAGGCTGCGTGTACTGTATATAATACATGGAGATGAGGCTGCGTGTACTGTATATAATACATGGAGATGAGGCTGTGTGTACTGTATATAATACATGGAGATGAGGCTGTGTGTACTGTATATAATACATGGAGATGAGGCTGTGTGTACTGTATATTATACATGGAGGGTCAGTGCGAGTGCGGAGCAGCACCCCAAGTGTTAATCCTCGGGGCTACACAGCATACCCCACAGAGCACACGCAGGTATACAGAATATACTGAGATATTAGAGAGATTCTGTGTACACATGTCTGTCATGGAGATGTATCCCAGGCCGCCATAATCCACAGCACCCCCTGTGGTCAGGGCAGAGACTGGCAAAGGGTAAACCTATTTCCCTACACACAGTACTCTCAGTGACAAGGGTCGAAGCCATGACAGTCCCTCGTGTCTTAGTCCATCCTCGTTGCGGTATACGGCGGACTATTCCCTGTCACATCTGATAAACATGGCCGCCAAACAATATCAGAGGATTCCTCTCGTCAGTATGGACGTCCTGCCCGGCCCGCCAGTTATGGGATATATCTGTGTAGACATTGATGTATATTGTGATGTAGACTCAAACATGGTCTCCATGATAACACATCACCTGACAGGAATCAGAAGTAGTGCAGCCTCAGGATTCAGGCCTATATCTTATATACTTACTAGAGATGTGTGAGCCGGGTCATAACCCGCCGCGTTCAGTACTAATTTTCCAAAAATCTCAGGTTTGGCCAATCCCGAGATATTTGGGGATCACCACCCATGAATCAGTATTAGGGGTATAAGAAGTGGGGGCCCAGATAAGATAATACACACTGATCCTCGTCTTCCCGCACCTCTCCTGGACTCCCTCGGGGCATCTGGCGCTCCTTTGTGGGTGTCATCAGTCCTGTTCGGGTCCTCAGGGTGACGCCATTGTGTCCTGTGATGGGGCCTAATTGGTTGTGTGGGATAAGTCAACGTCATGATGTTAGCGCCCCCATAGAATGCAGATATCTCACCATCTAACATGTCTGACTCTGCATTTCTGCGTCTTGTCTTTGCGACGTTCCCGTTTTTGCTCCGGTCCCCGTTACATTTACACAACTTGTTAAGATTTTACTATTTTGCACAATAAAAACACTTAAAAAAATGAAACTGACGAGTTTTGTGTCTCCATGTTCTGGCAGTCAGAAGGTTTCCATGAATGGGGCTTGTTTTTTGTGGGCTGAGCTGCCCTTTGGCCCTGTATTATCAGTATTCAGATGTCTAAGACTCTCAGGAGCCCTCAGATCAATTTCGTGTCGCTCTACAGTTCTCTTCTTTTTTGTGTTACTAGAGAACTTGATCTTGTCATCTCCTTGGCAAGTGGTTTCCTGACCAAGTTCTTAACCATGTTATCCACTCGTCTTTCCAACCATGTCACCTTCTCTACTGTGTCATCTTCTAGACCATGTGATCTTCTCAATCTTGTCATCTTCTTCTGAATTGTATCATCTTCTCAACCTTGTAATCTTCTCAGCCCTGTCATCTTCTCTACCATGTTGTCTTCTTGAGTGTATGATCTTGATCAAGTGATCTTCTGGATCGTATGATCTTATAGACCTTGTCATCATATCTTTGACCTTGTCATCTTCTCGATTGTGGATAGTAAGGACCAACCTCTTCCAAAGCTTCAGCAAACACAATCTTCTCGTTGGTGTTATCTTCCTGACTACATCATCTTCTTGACCATGCAATCTTCTTCATTTTGTGATCTTCTTGACCATGCGATCTTCTTCATCTTATGATCTTTTTGACCATGTGATCTTCTTCATCTTGTGATCTTCTTGACCATGCGATCTTCTTCATCTTGTGATCTCCTTGACCATGCGATCTTCTTCATCTTATGATCTTTTTGACCATGTGATCTTCTTCATCTTGTGATCTTCTTGACCATGCGATCTTCTTCATCTTGTGATCTTCTTGACCATGTAATCTTCTTCATCTTGTGATCTTATTGACCATGTGATCTTCTTCATCTCGTTATCTTCTTGACCATGCGATCTTCTTCATCTTGTGATCTTCTTGACCATGCGATCTTCTTCATCTTGTGATCTTTTTGACCATGTGATCTTCTTCATCTTGTGATCTTCTTGACCATGCAATCTTCTTCATCTTGTGATCTTCTTGACCATGCGATCTTCTTCATCTTGTGATCTTCTTGAGCATGCGATCTTCTTCATCTTGTGATCTTGACCATGCGATCTTCTTCATCTTGTGATCTTCTTGACCATGTGATCTTCTTCATCTTGTGATCTTCTTCATCTTGTCATCTTTTTGACCATGTGATCTTCTTCATCTTGTCATCTTCTTAACCATGCAATTTTCTTCATCTTGTCATCTTCTTGGCCATGCGATCTTCTTCATCTTGTGATCTTCTTGAGCACCTCATCTTCTTCACCTTGTGATCTTGATCATGTGATCTTCTGGATCATTTAATTTTCTTGCCTGTGTCATCTTCTTGATCTTGTCATCTTCTTTTTGTCCATGTTATCTTCTCAACCTTGTTTTCTCAGCCACGTCATCTTCTTGACCACGTCATCTTCTTCACCTTGTGATCTTCTTGATCATGTCATCTTCTCATCTCCTATGAATCCTGGTAATACTTCTGTATTGCAGTATATTGTGCCTCTAGTTACATGATGCAGTATTATCTACCTGCAACCACCACTAGGGGAGCTCATGGTGTACTGTGCTGTTGTTGAGCCTGATCAGTATTCAGTCAGCTCTGGAGCTCCCCCTGGAGGTCACTGCAGGCAGACAATATTGTATCATGTAACTCTTGGTCTGTTCTGGGGCTTTGGAGCTCTGTATCAATAAGATGGCGATCCGACCTCTAGAAGATAACGTAAGCTTAATATTTAGACTGTTGGGACAGGACAGACGCTCCCTTTATCTGGAGGAGTATGACCCCTGTACAGTGCCGGGTCTTTCCAAACCTTCATGTGCTCTCGGACCCGTCTGACTTGACACCTTCCCTTTAAGCATGCAAAATGTCTGCCTGCGCTGCGTACAGGCCAATAACATACATAAATTTTCACGTGAAAGGATCATTTTGCATTTTCTACAAGCCCCCCGGGCCGTTGCCTTCTCACTGTAAATGGAACGCGTGTTTGCTTGTTTTTGCAGAGCGGCGGTCGCCGAGCAGAGTGGTTAAAAATCGATGGCGGATTTTTTTATATTTTTTTTCTGCGAGAAGATCACAACTGTGATAAGTCAAAAGCACTCGAAAGGAAGATTGGAAGGAAAGCCAGAAAAAGCCACATCGGCGCCGCGTCCTGCGCACGGACGAATTCTACACCAATAAATAAATACGACCGTCCTCCTAGTGAGGCAAGGACGCGGGCTGAGACGGTAATATCGCCAGGCAAGATGGCCGCTCCCCGCCGTGACTGCCGCTGCTCATCTTTATGTATTACACACATTTGTTTTTCGGAGGAAATCTGAAGTTTAACTCCATAGTTGCCGGATATCTGACCCGCCTCGGAGGATTAATTACTTCCTGTCAAGTAAAATTAAGATGATTGCGGGAAATTGGCGGCGGCGGTGGCGGCAGATAAGCTAATTTCAAGGTTAGGTAATTTCCACGACTGGAAGTCATCGTGGCGGTGACGTGATATCATCATAACCTGACGGGACGGATTTTACAGCGGTTTTTGGCGGTTCACCTTGCAGTTTGTTAATAACCGCCATCTGGTGCAAAGCAAGCGCGATGTGTAGGTTGTGCTGCAGGGTCGTACAGCGCTCCGGTGTGGCCCCTGACTCCATCCTCACATGTAACCTCATATATCAGCACATATATCAGCACATATACAGCACATATACGGCCATTTTTTTTTTCTTGTTTAAAGAAAACTTAGAAAATTGTTTTTAAAATATAATTTTGGCAGATTGCAGAAGTGTAAGCACGTGTGTACGGCCATCTCCTGCACCGCACATAGTGAACAAACATAACATACATATACATTGGTATTACTTGTGAACTGTGTGGCGGTATTACAGCTGTATATGATGGTATAGTCTGTGCTCTGTATGGCAGTATTATGGTCTCACCTTCTGTCTCTACCCCCTTCCCCCATAGATTGTAAGCCCTCACGGGCAGGGCCCTCTACCCCACTGTGCCAGTCAGTTAGTGTTAGTATTATATCTACCTGTATATTCTGTGTATTGTATGTAACCCCCAAATGTAAAGCACCATGGAATTAATGGTGCTATAATAGTACAGTCTGGGTATTGTATGGCAGTATTATGGCACTGTTTGATGGTATATTCTGTGCAACGTATGGTGGTATTATGGCATTGTATGGTATATTCTGAGCATTGCATGGTGGTATTATGGCAACACATGGTGTTATATTCTATGCAATGTATGGCGGTATTATGGCACTGTATGGTGGTATATTCTGTGCCCTGTATGGCAGTATTATTGCACTGTATGGTGTTATATTCTGTGTACTGTCTGGCAGCATTATGGCACTATATGGTGTTTTATTCTGTGCACTGTCTGGCAATATTATGGCACTGTATGGTGTTATATTCTGTAAATTGTATGGCAGTATTATGGTACCGTATGTTGGTGTAGTCTGTGCATTGTATGGCAGTATAATTGCACTGTATGGTGTTATATTCTGTGCATTGTATGGCAGTATTATGGTACTGTATGTTGGTGTAGTCTGTACATTTTATGGCAATATTATGGCACTATATGGTGTTATATTCTGTACATTGTATGACAGCATTATGGCACTGTATGGTGTTATATTCTGTGCTTTCTATGGCAGTGTTATGGCACTATATGGTGTTATATTCTGTGCACTGTCTGGCAGTATTATGGCACTATATGGTGGTAGATTCTGTGCATTGTATGGCAGTATTATGGCACTGTATGGTGTTATATTATGTGCTTTGTATGGCAGTATTATGGCACTGTATGGTGTTATATTATGTGCTTTGTATGGCAGTATTATGGCACTATATGGTGTTATATTCTGTGAATTGTATGGCAGTATTATGGTACTGTATGTTGGTGTAGTCTGAGCATTGTATGGCCGTATAATTGCACTGTATGGTGTTATATTCTGTGCATTGTATGGCAGTATTATGGCACTATATGGTGTTATATTCTGTGAATTGTATGGCAGTATTATGGTACTGTATGTTGGTGTAGTCTGAGCATTGTATGGCAGTATTATGGCACTATATGGTGGTATATTCTGTGCATTGTATGGCAGTATTATGGCACTATATGGTGTTATATTCTGTGAATTGTATGGCAGTATTATGGTACTGTATGTTGGTGTAGTCTGAGCATTGTATGGCAGTATTATGGCACTATATGGTGGTATATTCTGTGCATTGTATGGCAGTATTATGGCACTATATGGTGTTATATTCTGTGCTTTGTATGGCAGTATTATGGCACTATATGGTGTTATATTCTGTGTACTGTCTGGCAGCATTATGGCACTGTATGGTGTTATATTCTGTGAATTGTATGGCAGTATTATAGTACTGTATGTTGGTGTAGTATGTGCATTGTATGGCAGTATTATGGCACTATATGGTGGTATATTCTGTGCATTGTATGGCAGTATTATGGCACTATATGGTGGTATATTCTGTGAATTGTATGGCAGAATTATGGTACTGTATGGTGTTATATTCTGTGTACTGTCTGGCAGTATGATGGCACTGTATGGTGTTATATTTTGTGAATTGTATGGCAGTATTATGGTACTGTATGTTGGTGTAGTCTGAGCATTGTATGGCAGTATTATGGCACTGTATGGTGGTAGATTCTGTGCATTGTATGGCAGTATTATGGCACCGTATGGTGTTATATTCTGTGCATTGTATGGCAGTATTATGGTACTGTATTACGGTGTATTCAGTGCACTGTCTGGCGGCATTATGGCACTGTATGGTGTTATATTCTGTGCATTGTATGGCAGTATTATGGCACTGTATGGTGTTATATTCTGTGCATCGTATGGCAGTATTATGGCACTATATTATGATGTAGTCAATGCACTGTCTGGCAGCATTATGGTACTGTATTGTGACGTATTCAGTGCACTGTCTGGCGACATTATGGTACTGTATGGTGGTAGATTCTGTGCATTATATGGCAGCTTTATGGTACTGTATTACAGTGTATTCAGAGCACTGTCTGGCGGCATTATGGCACTGTATGGTGTATTCTCTGCACTTTTGACACTATAGTGTCCATAGAGCAGATATAACATCCATAAGCTATACCCAAATATTAGATGAGAGCACAGACCGTGTTTTTTCGCCTGCAGCCGGACCCACGATAACTATTTCACACAGAATATCCGATTCTTGCTCCTTGTGCTGAAGGTTTCATCTGTTCTTCCCCCCTCCAGGAGTCACCAGCAAACAGGAGAACATCAAAACCTTCAGCATCACCAACAGCATTCAGATCCCTGTGGAGAGGAGGGACAATGGCGAGATCGTCACCTGCGAGGCCTCGCACCCGGCCCTCAAGGGACAGAAGAAGCAAACGCAATACGTATTGGACGTCCAATGTAAGTGACAGATTGATATCAGTAATGTTACTCTATAGGAGGGGCGCGGGGGACTTGTGGTTGGAGGCCATGTCACCCACACAGGAATTCGAGTGCTTGTCTGGGCCGCCGCAATGGTGGAGGCCGGAGATTTCACCATTATATCCCCTCCTATGTCTTAAGATTATAACTGGTGTCCCTAAGGGGTTAATATCAGCAGAATCTATATGAGCACTGGACGCTTGTCCTAAAATTGCCCCAAAACCACCAAATGGCGTCGTGTCTGGAGTCCAGTCCAAGATCTGGTAGAAGACGTAATCTCTCCATTGACCTGACACTAAGTCTCCGTCACATCTGCCCATCACTAATATTCGACACCCCTGGTGACCCCTACAACTCCCACTTCCTTAAACTATATCCCCATGACCCCCCCTGATTTCCCCAAATCCCTTGAAATCCTTACAAAGACCCCCTGAACCTCCAGCAGATCCTCCTAATACCCATCGACCCCTTGACCTGGCGGTTATTGACCAGTTTGGCGTCTCAGGCCGTCACGTGGTAATCCTTGTTTGTTAATTACACAGAGGAGTCTCTTCTTGTGTCTTGTCCCCACATTGGCGTTATCTCCGGCGAGCAGCTGGCGACGTCCCCGTGTCCTCAGACAGACCCATCCCTATTTAATGGACTTGTCACTTCTGATTGACCGAACTCCAAAGGAAAGAGAAGTGGAACCTTCCTAAAAAGTCTCATTGTTCTTAAAGAGACCGAGCCTGCTGGACCTCTGTCCCAATATAGACTCCCCTGTAGCACTCATCAGACCCCTCTATTCTCCTTCCAGATCCTTCTCCCCACCCTTCAGACTTCTCTGTTCCTTCTCTAGGCTCCTCTGTCTCTTGGAGACCCCTCTGCGCACCCCACTTTCCTCCAGACTCCTCTGCTCCTCTTCCAGACTCTTCTGCCCTCTCCTAGATCCTTCTTCCCCTCCAGACCCCTCTGCTCCCCCTCCAAGCTCTTCTCTCCTTCAGACTCCGCTATCCCCCTCCAGACTTCTCTGCCCTTCTTCAGACACTACTGTCTACCCTTCAGACTCCTCTATTCCCCCTCAAACACTTCTGTCCTCCACTAGATCCTTCTAATGCATCCAGACTTCTCTGTTTCCCCTCCAGACCCCTCTACCCCCTCTTCAGACCCTCTGCCCCCTCTTCAGACCCCTCTGCCCTCTTCCAGACCCGTATACCCCCCTACAGACCCCTCTGCCCCCTCCAAACTCCTCTGTCCCCTATCCAGATCCCTCTGTCTCCCTTCAGACTCCTCTGTCCCCCCTCCAGACCCTTCTACCCCCCTTCGGACTCTTCTGCCCTCTCCTAGATCATTCTTCCCCCCAGACTCCTCTTTCCCACTTCCAGACTCCTCTGTTTCCCCTCCAGACCCCTATGCCCCCCTCCAGACTCCTCTGTCCCCCTCCAGACCCCTCTGCCCCCCTCCAGACCCCTCTGCCCCTCTCCAGACTCTTCTGCACTCTCCTAGATCATTCTCCCCCCTCCAGACCCCCGTGCCCCCTATCCAGACCCTCTGCCCCCTCTTCAGACCCCTCTGCCCCCTCCAGACCCGTATACCCCCCTACAGACCCCTCTGCCCCCTCCAAACTCCTCTGTCCCCTCTCCAGACCCCTTTGTCTCCCTTCAGGCTCCTCTGTCCCCCCTTTAGACCCTTCTACCCCCCTCCGGACTCTTCTGCCCTCTCCTAGATCATTCTTCCCCCCAGGCTCCTCTGTTTCCCCTCCAGACCCCCTCCAGACCCCTCTGCCCCCCTCCAGACTCCTCTGTCCCCCTCCAGACTCCTCTGTCCCCCTCCAGACCCCTCTGCCCCCCTCCAGACTCCTCTGTCCCCCTCCAGACCCCTCTGCCCCTCTCCAGACTCTTCTGCCCCTCTCTTAGAGCCTTCTCCCCCCCCCCCTCCAGACTCCTCTGCCCCTCTCCAGACTCCTCTGCTCCTCCAGACCCTTCTACCCCCTCCAGACTCCTCTGTCCCACTTCTAGACTCCTCTTTTCCCCCTCCAGACTCCTCTGTCCCCCCTCCAGACTCCTCTGTCCCCCCTCCAGACTCCTCTTTTCCCCCTCCAGACTCCTCTGTCCCCCCTCCAGACTCTTCTGCCCTCTCCTAAATCCTTCTTCTCCTCCACATCCCTCTGCCCCCCTCCAGACCCCTCTGTTTCCCCTCCATACACCTCAGCCCCCTTCCAGACCCCTCTGCCCCTCTCCAGGCTCCTCAGCCCCCTTCCAGACTCCTCTGCCCCTCTCTTAGATCCTTCTCCCCCCTCCAGACTCCTCCGACAGTGATTTATCTCTCCTGAGAACATACAATGGGGCACTAGTTTTACACCACCTGGTCCTTTTTCCCCCCGGGGGGGGGGGGGGGTCTTGGGTCCATCAGTCTCCCTATATGTATACACCCCCAGCTCCAGATATAGTGCTGATGCCATGGGGGCCTATAGAGCCCCATATATATCCTTTGTGACCCTCCAGAGCTGAACTCTCAATCACTGGGCCGGTATAGATGGATCCACGGGTTTTATCCCAGTGGGGGCGCCGGCCGCGGCCTCTGCCGCCTCGTTGCGTGCACAGATTTCACAAGCTGCCTGTATACAATTAGCATTATGTAAATAAAATGAAATCATTCCTGAGAGGCCGGCGGAGGGGGGAGGGGGCCGCGCTATCTATCTGCCGCCGCTGCCGATGGGTTTCAGCCTCCCCTCCAGACCGGCCCGCGATTCAGCAGAAAAAAGAAAAAAAATGGAAACCGACGAAGATAAGAGAAAATAATTCTACGGAAAATTGAGCAAATCTCCGTCAAACACTTCTAATTAAATTACCATTTCAGACATTACGGGCTAATTAGTGGTAGGGGCGTCGCCAGCGCCGCGGTAACCATGGAAACCCAGTGACCAGAACGGGAGAGGTGCGCTGGACTGGACATGGCACATAACACAGGCAGGGAGACCGCGCGAACAGCGCCCCCTGCACCACTGGACAGTCAAAGATGTTACACTTAGGTAGTAGAGGGTTAAACCAAAAACACTCCAACTTTTTTTTTTTTCTGGAACATTCTGTATATTATCTGACATGTTGTCTTCTCTCTGGTTTGCATTAATATTGGCGCCCCGCGATCGCTCCGTATTCACACCTTTCTCTCCTCTCTCCTGCAGTTTCGCCTACAGCTCGAATCCAAGCGTCACAGAACCTGGTGCGGGAGGGCGACCCGCTGACCCTGAAATGTGACATCACTGGGAATCCCAGGTAAGGAGCCCCCCGTGATGACATCACACACTGACCGCTGCCAGACCCCAGGACCGTCATCTGCACAACTTCTAGAGCAGGAAACCAAATGCTATTCCTCTGATTCCCCCCACACACATGCACACCTGTATGTACGTGTTCTAATAAAGTGAATAAGCCGCTTTCAGACCCCTCGGCCTCTTCAGATTCTCCTGTCCTCCTCTAGATCAATCTGTGCTTTTCAAGGCTATTTTCCATCCCTGGACCCCTCCATCCTTCTACCAAACTCCTCTGTCCCCTTCACACCTCTCTGTCTTCCTACAGACTTCTGTACTCTTCTTCTGGACTGCTTTGTCACCCTCTAAACCCCTCTGTCCTCCTCCAGGCTCCTCTGTCCTCCTCCAGGCTCCTCTGTCCTCCTAAAGACCCCTCTGTCCTCCTCCAGACCCCTCTGTCCTCCTCCAGACCCCTCTGTCCTCCTCCAGACTCCTCTGTCCTCCTCCAGACTCCTCAATCCTCCTCCAGGCTCCTCTGTCCTCCTCCAGGGCCCTCTGTCCTTCCTCCAGACTCCTCAATCCTCCTCCAGACTCCTCAATCCTCCTCCAGGCTCCTCTGTCCTCCTCCAGGCTCCTCTGTCCTCCTCCAGGCCCCTCTGTCCTCCTCCAGGCCCCTCTGTCCTCCTCCATTCTCCTCTGTCCTCCTCCAGACCCCTCTGTCCTCCTAAAGACCCCTCTGTCCTCCTAAAGACCCCTCTGTCCTCCTCCAGACCCCTCTGTCCTCCTCCAGACCCCTCTGTTCTCCTCCAGACCCCTCTGTTCTCCTCCAGACCCCTCTGTCCTCCTCCAGACCCCTCTGTCCTCCTCCAGGCCCCTCTGTTCTCCTCCAGACCCCTCTGTCCTCCTAAAGACCCCTCTGTCCTCCTCCAGACCCCTCTGTTCTCCTCCAGACCCCTCTGTTCTCCTCCAGACCCCTCTGTCCTCCTCCAGACCCCTCTGTCCTCCTCCAGACCCCTCTGTTCTCCTCCAGACCCCTCTGTCCTCCTCCAGACCCCTCTGTCCTCCTCCAGACCCCTCTGTCCTCCTCCAGACCCCTCTGTTCTCCTCCAGACCCCTCTGTCCTCCTCCAGACTCCTCTGTCCTCCTCCAGACTCCTCTGTCCTCCTCCAGACCACCTTTTTCTTACAGATACCCAGGCAGTGTTCTATCCCTCTTTCCTCAGACATTATTTGAGGATCTTACAAGCCCCTTGAGTATGAGATTAGTCCATTAAACACATTCAGATACAGATGCCGCCCCCTACACGCCGCTACACCTAACCCTACAGTGAAGTGAGGGGGGGGGAGGGTCCTGACATCTTCTCCGCTCACATTTCTAGTAACTCTCCTATAATACTGCCCCCTATGGCCGAGTCTCTGAATGTCTTGTAGTTTTTCTCCCTCTGACTGGCATGGCTATTTATGGCGCTTTCCAAGGCCGTGCAGATCTTGTGGTTTCCGGGAGCGCTCGTGACCTGCTTGTAAGAGAAAGATTTCACCGTGAAATATGCGCGGCGGCGGCAGTGTGCGCGGCACAGGAAAAATAAATACATTTGTTTTTTTGTGAGGCTGGAACTCCAGAGCCCGATCCTTGTGATGGCCCCCGCCGCAGCCCATACACCGAGCCCACAGACATCCCAATGACGCGCAGGCAGAACATAAAACCTGCAGTAATACGACCTGCACACCCCATATATCTTGCACTGCAGCGGCCGCCACAGAAATCTCGCAGACGAACGGCCTCTCGCTGCAGCCCGAAACGCCACCAAGAATCCTAATCAGCACCAGCCCCAGAAAAGCCCATAAAACACAGACAAATCTTCCCGGGCTCCAGAGCGCCTGCACCAGCGCCGCACCAGCACATTAATATTCAGCGGGGAGCCAGGACTTTAATCTCCGCCGTCCTCTTCACACCTAATGGGATGCGCCATTCTCCCTAATGCCGATACTTCGTCTTTAAAGGGCAACTCCACTCATTACAGATATTGACGTCAGCGGAGTCTACAAAGAGCCAGAAGTCACCTGGCAAAGAAAGTCTGAGAAATAGGAATCTGGAAGTCCTGCATATTCTCCTCCAAACTTCTCTCCCCGCATGCTCCAGGGGGAGACACAGCTGTCAGGGCTTATACACAATGGGCGGAGCCTGCTTTCTGTGGTGCTCATCATCGCCCTCTACTGGGTAATGCAGGATCGGTGCCTGCCATATAGTATAGGAAGGAGAATGACGGATCTGGATCAGATCATGGAGGTCACTTTATAGCTTAACTCTACAAGAGATATGAACTCCGACCAGTCCCAGCAGCTGCAGCGCCATCTAGTGGTTACACCTGACAGCTCCATCCGCACTGTCCTCCTCCAGAACTCTCTGTCCCCTCTAGAATCCTCTTTTCTCCTCCAGACCCCATTTTCCTCCTCTAAACCCTACTGTCCTCTTCCAGACCCTTCTGTTCTTCTCCAGAACCCTTTGTTATTCTCCAGACCACTTTGTCCTCCTCTGTCCTCCTCCTGATTCCTCTGTCCTTCTCCAGTTCTCCAGATTCCTCTGTCCTCCTGATTCCTCTGTCCTTCTCGAGTTCTCCAGATTCCTCTGTCCTCCTCCAGACTCATCTGTCCCTCTCTAGACCTCTCTGTTACCCTCAGATCTCTCTATCCACTTCCAGGCTGTGTTGTCCTCCTCCATACCTCACTTTTTTCCCTCCTCTGGCCCCCGCCACGTCCTTCTGGTTTGGGACACTTCATATGATTGCAGCATTTAGTTACAAAGATAACCAGAACCAGGGAATGATGTCGTATTACTATGCTGTATCTGTGTCTGTTTGGACTTCATCCTCTCCACACTCTGATTTCTTGTGTTGTTGTCTCCAGTGGTGATCCTGACCTTGTTCTTGACCTCGTTCTTGTTCCTGATATTGCTCTTATTCTTGATATTGTTCTTGTTCCTGACCTCATTCTTGTTTCAGACCTTGTTCTTGACCTTGTTCTTGTTCCAGACCTTGTTCTTGTTCCAGACCTTGTTCTTGTTCCTGACCTTGTTCTTGTTCCTGACCTTGTTCTTGTTCCAGACCTTGTTCTTGTTCCTGACCTTGTTCTTGTTCCAGACCTTGTTCTTGTTCCTGACCTTGTTCTTGTTCCTGACCTTGTTCTTGTTCCTGACCTTGTTCTTGTTCCAGACCTCGTTCCTTTTCCTTACCTTGTTCTTCCTGACCTCCTCTTGTTCCTGTCCTCATTCTTTTTCCTTACATTGTTCTTGTTCCTGACCTTGTTCTTGTTCCAGACCTTGTTCTTGTTCCAGACCTTGCTCTTGTTCCAGACCTCGTTCCTTTTCCTTACCTTGTTCTTCCTGACCTCCTCTTGTTCCTGTCCTCATTCTTTTTCCTTACATTGTTCTTGTTCCTGACCTCGTTCTTGTTCCAGACCTCGTTCCTGTTCCTGATATTGTTCTTCTTCCTGACCTCCTCTTGTTCCAGACCTCATTCCTTTTCCTTACCTTGTTCTTGTTCCTGACATTGTTCTTGTTCCTTACCTTGTTCTTGTTCCTGACCTCGTTCTTCTTCCTGACCTCACTCCTGTCTTGCACTTTAAATGGTTTTCCTTTCCTGGAATTCATACTTCTTGATCTGACACTTGATGCTTTGGCCTTGTCACTTTCTGGATGATTTCCTGCTCTATGACCAGGATGACAGGGACCTGGAGGTCCTCCATGTGGGTGTAGATCTCTCTGTACCACAGTTTAGTCGGCATAAATGGGTTACAGCTTAGATAATTCACTTTTTGGTAGGTGATCGTAACAAGAACTAAAAGCCCCTGTCCCATAGATACAAAACAGAATGAAACAAATAGCTGTAAATTAGGATTCTCTGCCTTAGTAAATAGTTACATTCTCTGCCGTATTAGAATTCTGGAACATCTCTTACAATGGTTTCTTATTGGAAAATCCTCCATTACTCCTCCTGGAAATATTTATACAATTTTTTGCTATTCTGGACATGTCTGCTGAGCTGAGCGCTGCTCTGGAGGTGGCGGTTGTGGCCACGTGCAGCAGTTTCCACCTAGTCCGGTACTTGGCGCCTCGCTAGTTATTAATAACATTGATATCATAATATTTTTGTCAGGGCCGTCATATTCCTTCCTGCGCCGCGCACGAGCGCCGCGTCCACCTGAAGGGCTCTTGGCCACCTGTTGGCGCTGATGGAATTGGCGGTGTAATCAGTCTGGAGGGTCAGAGCAGAAAGTTGTATTATTGTGTGAGACCTCTCATCATCTCCTCCGCCGCACACTCCAGCCTTATTGTAGCAGACACTTCTCCATGTGAGCGGCGGTGGCCGGCCTGCGCCACAGAGTCTCAAGATGGATTATTGCAAAATACAGAAAGCCCCGGGCACCACAAACTGCACAAAACTCCAGAAGGGGTTACTAGTCATGTGTGAGCATGTCCTACACACAGAGGCCTGCAGGGGGCGCCACTGCTGCAAATATCCAGGAAGGTCCTGGACTCATATCTGGGGCAAATGCAGTATTATATGGAGTATGGCAGTATTATACTGTATGATACTATATTAGATACTATATTAGGTACTATATGGCAGTATTATATGGACACTGTATGATACTACATGAAGCACTGTACACTCACCGGCCACTTTATTAGGTACACCTGTCCAACTGCTCGTTAACACTTAATTTCTAATCAGCCAATCACATGGCGGCAACTCAGTGCATTTAGGCATGTAGACATGGTCAAGACAATCTCCTGCAGTTCAACCCGAGCATCAGTATGGGGAAGAAAGGTGATTTGAGTGCCTTTGAACGTGGCATGGTTGTTGGTGCCAGAAGGGCTGGTCTGAGTATTTCAGAAACTGCTGATCTACTGGGATTTTCACGCACAACCATCTCTAGGGTTTACAGAGAATGGTCCGAAAAAGAAAAAACATCCAGTGAGCGGCAGTTCTGTGGGCGGAAATGCGTTGTTGATGCCAGAGGTCAGAGGAGAATGGCCAGACTGGTTCGAGCTGATAGAAAGGCAACAGTGACTCAAATAGCCACCCGTTACACCCAAGGTAGCCAGAAGAGCATCTCTGAACGCCGCACAGTACATCCAACTTTGAGGCTACAGATGGGCTACAGCAGCAGAAGACCACACCGGGTGCCACTCCTTTCAGCTAAGAACAGGAAACTGAGGCTACAATTTGCACAAGCTCATCGAAATTGGACAATTGAAGATTGGAAAAACGTTGCCTGGTCTGATGAGTCTCGATTTCTGCTGCGACATTCGGATGGTAGGGTCAGAATTTGGCGTCAACAACATGAAAGCATGGATCCATCCTGCCTTGTATCGGTAACGGTTCAGGCTGCTGGTGGTGGTGTCATGGTGTGGGGAATATTTTCTTGGCACTCTTTGGGCCCCTTGGTACCAATTGAGCATCGTTGCAACGCCAAAGCCTACCTGAGTATTGTTACTGACCATGTCCATCCCTTTATGACCACAATGTACCCAACATCTGATGGCTACTTTCAGCAGGATAATGCAATGCCATGTCATAAAGCTGGAATCATCTCAGACTGGTTTCGTGAACATGACAATGAGTTCACTGTACTCCAATGGCCTCCACAGTCACCAGATCTCAATCCAATAGAGGAGCATCTTTGGGATGTGGTGGAACGGGAGATTCGCATCATGGATGTGCAGCCGACAAATCTGCGACTGCAACTGTGTGATGCCATCATGTCAATATGGACCAAAATCTCTGAGGAATGCTTCCAGCACCTTGTTGAATCTATGCCACGAAGAATTGAGGCAGTTCTGAAGGCAAAAGGGGGTCCAACCCGTTACTAGCATGGTGTACCTAATAAAG
Source organism: Leptodactylus fuscus (assembly GCF_031893055.1). NCBI lineage: Eukaryota > Metazoa > Chordata > Amphibia > Anura > Leptodactylidae > Leptodactylus > Leptodactylus fuscus. The sequence continues at coordinate 182,690,639 of NC_134270.1, read as the reverse complement.
TGGCCAGTGAGTGTATGGTAGCATTATATAGACACTGTATGGCAGTATTATATGAGCACTATATTATACTATTTGGACACTGTATGGCAGTATTATATGAGCACTATATTATACTATTTGGACCCTGTATGGCAGTATTATATGGGCACTGTGTGATATTATATGGACACTGTATGGCAGTATTATATAGACACTGTATTTTTATGGGCACTCAATGATACTATATGAAGTACTGTATGGTAGTATTATATTTGCCACTATATGGCAGTATTATATGAGCACTGTATGTTACTATATGGACACTGTATGGCAGTATTGTATGGGCACTGTCTGATATTATATGGACACTGAATGGCATTATTATATGGACACTGTATGGCAGCATTATATGGGCACTGTATTATATGGACACTGAATGGCATTATTATATGGACACATATGGCAGTATTGTATAGACAATGCATGATACTATATAGGCACTGTATGGCTTTATTATGTGGGCACTGTTTGGCAGTATCATTTAGTCCTCTGTATATCAGTAATGTGGCCGCAGCTCCCGACAATCTACCGTCCTCTGACTACTTCTTGCTCCCTTGCGCTGGGTATCACTTCTCGCCACGTCTCTGCCCCCTCTGCCCCCGCCGGCCCATTGTTGTACAGTGGAATTAGTCGCTATTATGTCCAGAAGTTAAATGTAATGGCAGGACGGGTTATTAGTGAGCGGAGAGAATAGAGCGCCTGTAAAGCCATCCATCCGGCAGGACGTAGTGCCGCCACCTCCCGTGTCAGCCGCTCACCCCGTCATTTAACGCTCTTTGTCTGAACTGAATGCAAACAAATTCTGAGCCTTTTGTTCTGGCAGAGAAGAGAAGTCGCCGCTCGTTTCCTAAATGGCGCTTTCTGGCGTTCCTAATTCTCCCCAGCTGTTTCCCTGTATGCCGGCGGCGGCCGCACTTCAGCGGGTCAGCGGGCGCCGCCTAGATCTGCTCTCCAAATGGAAAAACAAAAGGCCCATCCGGATCATGGTGGCGGTGAGAACGGCGGCGGGAACGGCGATCTCGTCCTTTATGTATCTGGGAGAAGCTTTATCTGATCTGGGAAGAGGAAAACTCAAGTGGTAAAAATTGTGATAAGTAAAGAGGGACGAGGTGAATCGGTGAGGACAGAGCGGATAAACAGCGCCCCCGCAGGCCAGTAGACAGCGCCCCCGCAGGCCAGTAGACAGCACCCCCGCAGGGCAAAGTGTCATGAAAAATGTGCGAAGATTCCTGAGAGAAGAGCGTCAACGGTCAACAAGCCCCAAAGAGCGTTAAATGTGGCTCTGAACACGGTCCAAAGTCATCAAGAACTAAATATTCAATATAATGATACATTGTCCCCTTCTAGGCCCCCACACATTACATTGTCCCCTTCTAGGCCCCCACACATTACATTGTCCCCTTCTAGGCCCCCACACATTACATTGTCCCCTTCTAGGCCCCCACACATTACATTGTCCCCTTCTTGGCCCCCACACATTACATTGTCCTCCTCTTGGCCCCCACACATTACATTGTCCCCTTCTAGGCCCCCACACATTACATTGTACCCTTCTTGGCCCCCACACATTACATTGTCCCCTTCTTGGCCCCCACACATTACATTGTCCCCTTCTAGGCCCCCACACATTACATTGTCCCCTTCTAGGCCCCCACACATTACATTGTCCCCTTCTTGGCCCCCATACATTACATTGTCCTCCTCTTGGCCCCCACACATTACATTGTCCCCTTCTAGGCCCCCACACATTACATTGTCCCCTTCTAGGCCCCCACACATTACATTGTCCCCTTCTAGGCCCCCACACATTACATTGTCCCCTTCTAGGCCCCCACACATTACGTTGTCCCCTTCTAGGCCCCCACACATTACATTGTCCTCTTCTTGGTCCCCACACATTACACTGTCCCCCTCTTGGCCCTCACACATTACATTGTCCCCTTCTAGGCCCCCACACATTACGTTGTCCCCTTCTAGGCCCCCACACATTACGTTGTCCCCTTCTAGGCCCCCACACATTACATTGTCCCCTTCTTGGCCCCCACACATTACACTGTCCACCTCTTGGCCCTCACACATTACACTGTCCCCTTCTTGGCCCCACACATTACATTGTCCCCTTCTTGGCCCCCACACATTACATTGTCCCCTTCTTGGCCCCACACATTACATTGTCCCCTTCTAGGCCCCCACACATTACATTGTTCCCTTCTTGGCCCCCACACATTACATTGTCCCCTTCTAGGACCCCACACATTACATTGTCCTCCTCTTGGCCCCCCACACATTACATTGTCCCCTTCTAGGCCCCCACACATTACATTGTCCTCCTCTTGGCCCCCACACATTACATTGTCCTCCTCTTGGCCTCCACACATTATATTGTCCTCCTCTTGGCCCCCACACATTATATTGTCCCCCTCTTGGCCCACTCACATTACATTGTCCCCTTCTAGCCCCCCACACATTACATTGTCCTCCTCTTGGCCCCCACACATTACATTGTCCCCTTCTAGGCCCCCACACATTACATTGTCCTCCTCTTGGCCCCCACACATTACATTGTCCCCCTTCTAGGCCCACACACATTACACTGTCCCCTTCTTGGCCCCACACATTACATTGCCCCCTTCTTGGCCCCAACACATTACACTGTCCACCTTCTTGGCCCCCACACATTACACTGTCCCACTTCTTGGCCCTCACACATTACAATATCCAACTCTTGGCCCCCACACATTACATTGTCCCCTTCTTGGTCCCCACACATTACATTGTCCCCTTCTTGGCCCCCACACATTACATTGCCCCCTTCTTGGCCCCAACACATTACACTGTCCACCTTCTTGGCCCCCACACCTTACGTTGTCCCCTTCTAAGCCCCCACACAATACACTGTCCCCTTCTAGGCCCCCACACATTACATTGTCCCCTTCTAGACCCCCACATATTACATTGTCCTCCTCTTGGCCCCCACACATTACATTGTCCCCCTTCTAGGCCCACACACCTTACGTTGTCCCCTTCTTGGCCCCACACATTACATTGTCCCCTTCTTGGCCCCCACACATTACATTGTCCCCTTCTTGGCCCCCACACATTACACTGTCCCACTTCTTGGCCCTCACACATTACAATATCCAACTCTTGGCCCCCACACATTACATTGTCCCTTTCTTGGCCCCCACACATTACATTGTCCCCTTCTTGGCCCCCACACATTACATTGTCCCCTTCTTGGCCCCCACACATTACACTGTCCCACTTCTTGGCCCTCACACATTACAATATCCAACTCTTGGCCCCCACACATTACATTGTCCCTTTCTTGGCCCCCACACATTACATTGCCCCCTTCTTGGCCCCAACACATTACACTGTCCACCTTCTTGGCCCCCACACCTTACCTTGTCCCCTTCTAAGCCCCCACACAATACACTGTCCCCTTCTAGGCCCCCACACATTACATTGTCCCCTTCTAGGCCCCCACACATTACATTGTCCCCTTCTAGACCCCCACACATTACATTGTCCTCCTCTTGGCCCCCACACATTACATTGTCCCTTTCCTGGCCCCCACACATTACATTGTCCCCATCTAGGCCCCCACACATTACATTATCCCCTTCTAGGCCCCCACACATTACACTGTCCACTTCTAGGGCCCTACACATTACACTGTCCCCTTCTTGGCCCCCACACATTACATTGTCCCCTTCTTCGCCCCCACACATTACATTGTCCCCTTCTTGGCCCCCACACATTACATTGTCCCCTTCTAGGCCCCCACACATTATGTTGTCCCCTTCTAGGCCCCCACACATTACGTTGTCCCCTTCTAGGCCCCCACACATTATGTTTTCCCCTTCTAGGCCCCCACACATTACATTGTCCCCTTCTAGGCCCCCACACATTACATTGTCCCCTTCTAGGCCCCCACACATTACATTGTCCCCTTCTTGGCCCCCACACATTACACTGTCCCCCTCTTGGCCCTCACACATTACATTGCCCCTTCTTGACCCCACACATTACATTGCCCCTTCTTGACCCCCACACATTTCATTGTCCCTTTCTTGGCCCCTCACACAGTACTTTGATAACATTCTGACAGCCTGTTGCCACCACTAGGGGGCTTTAAGTACATGTGTTTAATTCTGTATGCTGAGAGCTCCCCCTAGTGGTGGCTGCAGTTATCTAATATGTCAGGACATGTATGGGCAATAGTCTCCTTAGTGGTCTCTTGGTCGGGCTACAACAATATGGCTGCCAGCAGGGTTTTCTAGCTCGGCATCTCAGTTATAGGCTAAGTTTCAGTCTTTGCCCTTCAGACAATGGCGGGTAATGGCGCAGGTTGTCCAGAGCGACAGCACAGTTTATTAGGCAGCGCTGCGCTGTTAGACACAATGGCTGAGGTTGTTAAGCGGTATTACACTATTACCAAGACTGTTAAGCAGTGCGGGTAAGGGCGGCATTACTTCTCTCTCCCGTGCGATATAGGACGGAGTGTATTAAGCGATGTGATACCAGAATAGACTTTATTAAGCAATGCTGAGCTATTGTGGAGCTGCATTGTGTCGTGGCCAAGGTTGTGGAGCGGAGCGTTCCCTTATCACAGCGTATTAAGTCGTTTCATGATATAGTTTTAAGATGTAAGAAGGAAAGTGAAGAGAAGAAACCGCTCCAAATAATTCTCAGGAGTCAAATATGTCTCATCGTAAGAATATTCTGCTTAGTGACTCTAAAGACATCCTACATCAATGGAAGTATATAAGTCTATAAGTATACACACCATATATAACTATTATACTACTGCCATCTATGTACAAGAATATAACTACTATAATACTACCGCCTATGTACAAGAATATAACTACTATAATACTACCTCCTATGTACAAGAATATAACTACTATAATACTACTCCTATGTACAAGAATATAACTACTATAATACTACCTCCTATGTACAAGAATATAACTACTATAATACTACCCCCTATGTACAAGAATATAACTACTATAATACTGCCTCCTATATACAAGAATATAACTACTATAATACTACCCCCTATGTACAAGAATATAACTACTATAATACTGCCTCCTATGTACAAGAATATAACTACTATAATACTGCCTCCTATGTACAAGAATATAACTACTATAATACTGCTCCTATGTACAAGAATATAACTACTATAAAACTACTCCTATGTACAAGAATATAACTACTATAATACTACACCTATGTACAAGAATATAACTACTATAATACTACTCCTATGTACAAGAATATAACTACTATAATACTACTCCTATGTACAAGAATATAACTACTATAATACTACTCCTATGTACAAGAATATAACTACTATAATACTACCCCCCTATGTACAAGAATATAACTACTATAATACTACTCCTATGTACAAGAATATACTACTATAATACTGCTCCTATGTACAAGAATATAACTATTATACTACTGCTCCTATGTACAAGAATATAACTACTATAATACTACCCCCTATGTACAAGAATATAACTACTATAATACTACTCCTATGTACAAGAATATACTACTATAATACTGCTCCTATGTACAAGAATATAACTACTATAATACTACCTCCTATGTACAAGAATATAACTACTATAATACTACTCCTATGTACAAGAATATAACTACTATAATACTACTCCTATGTACAAGAATATACTACTATAATACTGCTCCTATGTACAAGAATATAACTACTATAATACTGCTCCTATGTACAAGAATATAACTACTATAATACTACTCCTATGTACAAGAATATAACTACTATAATACTGCTCCTATGTACAAGAATATAACTACTATAATACTACTCCTATGTACAAGAATATAACTACTATAATACTACTCCTATGTACAAGAATATAACTACTATAATACTACTCCTATGTACAAGAATATAACTACTATAATACTGCTCCTATGTACAAGAATATAACTACTATAATACTGCTCCTATGTACAAGAATATAACTACTATAATACTGCTCCTATGTACAAGAATATAACTACTATAATACTGCTCCTATGTACAAGAATATAACTACTATAATACTGCTCCTATGTACAAGAATATAACTACTATAATACTGCTCCTATGTACAAGAATATAACTACTATAATACTGCTCCTATGTACAAGAATATAACTACTATAATACTACCTCCTATGTACAAGAATATAACTACTATAATACTGCTCCTATATACAAGAATATAACTACTATAATACTGCTCCTATGTACAAGAATATAACTACTATAATACTGCTCCTATGTACAAGAATATAACTACTATAATACTACCTCCTATGTACAAGAATATAACTACTATAATACTGCTCCTATGTACTGTATATAACTACTATAATACTGCTCCTATGTACAAGAATATAACTACTATAATACTACTCCTATGTACAAAAATATAACTACTATAATACTGCTCCTATGTACAAGAATATAACTACTATAATACTACTCCTATGTACAAGAATATAACTACTATAATACTACTCCTATGTACAAGAATATAACTACTATAATACTACTCCTATGTACAAGAATATAACTACTATAATACTGCTCCTATGTACAAGAATATAACTACTATAATACTGCTCCTATGTACAAGAATATAACTACTATAATACTACCTCCTATGTACAAGAATATAACTACTATAATACTACTCCTATATACAAGAATATAACTACTATAATACTACCTCCTATGTACAAGAATATAACTACTATAATACTGCTCCTATATACAAGAATATAACTACTATAATACTAATCCTATGTACAAGAATATAACTACTATAATACTACATCCTATGTACAGGAATATAACTACTATAATACTACTCCTATGTACAAGAATATATCTACTATAATACTACTCCTATGTACAAGTATATAACTACTATAATACTACTCCTATGTACAAGAATATAACTACTATAATACTACTCCTATGTACAAGAATATAACTACTATAATACTGCTCCTATGTACAAGAATATAACTACTATAATACTACTCCTATGTACAAGAATATAACTACTATAATACTACTCCTATGTACAAGAATATAACTACTATAATACTGCTCCTATGTACAAGAATATAACTACTATAATACCGCTCCTATGTACAAGAATATAACTACTATAATACTGCTCCTATGTACAAGAATATAACTACTATAATACCGCTCCTATGTACAAGAATATAACTACTATAATACTGCTCCTATGTACAAGAATATAACTACTATAATACTACTCCTATGTACAAGAATATAACTACTATAATACTACCTCCTATGTACAAGAATATAACTACTATAATACTACCTCCTATGTACAAGAATATAACTACTATAATACCGCTCCTATGTACAAGAATATAACTACTATAATACTACCTCCTATGTACAAGAATATAACTACTATAATACTGCTCCTATGTACAAGAATATAACTACTATAATACCGCTCCTATGTACAAGAATATAACTACTATAATACCGCTCCTATGTACAAGAATATAACTACTATAATACTGCTCCTATGTACAAGAATATAACTACTATAATACTACTCCTATGTACAAGAATATAACTACTATAATACTACCTCCTATGTACAAGAATATAACTACTATAATACTACCTCCTATGTACAAGAATATAACTACTATAATACTACCTCCTATGTACAAGAATATAACTACTATAATACTACTCCTATGTACAAGAATATAACTACTATAATACTACTCCTATGTACAAGAATATATCTACTATAATACTACTCCTATGTACAAGTATATAACTACTATAATACTACTCCTATGTACAAGAATATAACTACTATAATACTACTCCTATGTACAAGAATATAACTACTATAATACTGCTCCTATGTACAAGAATATAACTACTATAATACTACTCCTATGTACAAGAATATAACTACTATAATACTACTCCTATGTACAAGAATATAACTACTATAATACTGCTCCTATGTACAAGAATATAACTACTATAATACCGCTCCTATGTACAAGAATATAACTACTATAATACTGCTCCTATGTACAAGAATATAACTACTATAATACCGCTCCTATGTACAAGAATATAACTACTATAATACTGCTCCTATGTACAAGAATATAACTACTATAATACTACTCCTATGTACAAGAATATAACTACTATAATACTACCTCCTATGTACAAGAATATAACTACTATAATACTACCTCCTATGTACAAGAATATAACTACTATAATACCGCTCCTATGTACAAGAATATAACTACTATAATACTACCTCCTATATACAAGAATATAACTACTATAATACTGCTCCTATGTACAAGAATATAACTACTATAATACCGCTCCTATGTACAAGAATATAACTACTATAATACCGCTCCTATGTACAAGAATATAACTACTATAATACTGCTCCTATGTACAAGAATATAACTACTATAATACTACTCCTATGTACAAGAATATAACTACTATAATACTACCTCCTATGTACAAGAATATAACTACTATAATACTACCTCCTATGTACAAGAATATAACTACTATAATACTACCTCCTATGTACAAGAATATAACTACTATAATACTACCTCCTATGTACAAGAATATAACTACTATAATACTGCTCTTATGTACAAGAATATAACTACTATAATACCACCCCTATGTACAAGAATATAACTACTATAATACTACCTCCTATGTACAAGAATATAACTACTATAATACTACTCCTATGTACAAGAATATAACTACTATAATACTGCTCCTATGTACAAGAATATAACTACTATAATACTGCTCCTATGTACAAGAATATAACTACTATAATACTACACCTATGTACAAGAATATAACTACTATAATACTACTCCTATGTACAAGAATATAACTACTATAATACTACCTCCTATGTACAAGAATATAACTACTATAATAATACTCCTATGTACAAGAATATAACTACTATAATACTACTCCTATGTACAAGAATATAACTACTATAATACTACCTCCTATGTACAAGAATATAACTACTATAATAATACTCCTATGTACAAGAATATAACTACTATAATACTACTCCTATGTACAAGAATATAACTACTATAATACTACCTCCTATGTACAAGAATATAACTACTATAATACTACTCCTATGTACAAGAATATAACTACTATAATACTGCCCCTATGTACAAGAATATAACTACTATAATACTACTCCTATGTACAAGAATATAACTACTATAATACTACTCCTATGTACAAGAATATAACTACTATAATACTACCTCCTATGTACAAGAATATAACTACTATAATACTACCTCCTATGTACAAGAATATAACTACTATAATACTACCTCCTATATACAAGAATATAACTACTATAATACTGCTCCTATGTACAAGAATATAACTACTATAATACTACTCCTATATACAAGAATATAACTCCTATAATACTGCCCCCTATCTGCAGTGCTGTGTAGACGCTCAGACCCCCATTATATACAGGAATATATCGGGTTATTCAGTACGACTCCCATCATCCGCTGTGAAGTATCGCTATAATCTCCTTTTGTCATGGAGGTCGCGGTGTGCGACCTCTCTCTGCTCCTCCTCATTGTTATGCATTAAACCTGATGATGGGTGATAGAAGAGCTGGTGGAGAGCGCTGCTCTGGAGCACCTGTCACTGTACAAGTGCTGATCCCTGCCGGCTGCTAATCGTGTGATGGCCCTTGTCATGGCGATGTAGCTGAGCTGGGATTGTCGCGCCGTCATTCAGTTATCTAAGTGGGGTGTGTATTTCGGCATAGAGAGGTGACAACTGCAGGAGCCGCAGGAACTGACACAGGACGTTGTCAGAGGGGGAGGGGCTGAGAAAACATCTCTACTCCATCCATACTACAGATATATAAGCTCTGCGGCGTTACTGCCCCCTAGAGTCAGTGTTACAGTATAACAACATGTGTCCTGGCGATTGTTGCTGCGTTCCCCCCGTGATGTCTGGAGTGCCCCTTTAAGGAGAACATGAACGTCATCCTGTGAAATATTCTTCTCCTGCCTGAATAACCAAAAGGTGAAATATGAAGTCACTTCGATCCCCTGTCAGTAATTTCCCCTAATTAGACATGTAAATTCCTCCGCTATACCGCCAAGCTGCCGTGCATGGCCCCTGGCGAGTGTTTCGGCTGCGCGGCTTCCAGATGAGACGTTCCATGTCCTGGAGCTGTTGTGAGCTCTTGCACCGTTGCACAAGATGAGATGTAAATCTCCTGCGCATGTGGCGGCCCCGGCGCTGCCGGCCCATTATCACCGTGGTGAGCGGCGAACCTTCCGGAAAGAGAGATGAAGATTTCTAATTAAGGTGAGATGTGGGGGGACAGTTTACAAGAAGAAGGATGGCCGCCTCCGGGGGAGCACGTGACGGCGGCAGGAACGAGAGCGCAACATGCAACAGATTGGAGAAAAATGGGAAAGACAAGGACAAGAACATTTATGTATCGGCTTACAGGCGGCAGACTGGCACTGAGGGCACCGCAACGGGCAGATCAGGGGCTTCTAGTATGGTTGGAGGAAGGTTCCCCTGGGTGTGGATCCAGTAGGTGGCGCTGTCTCTAGGAGTGTTAGCTGTGTGGTCAGGTGGGTTGGGCTTGTAGGCGGTTCCTATGTGGTGTGGATCCAGTAGGTGGCGCTTGACTCCTGGTCTGATAGCTGTGTAGTCATGTGGGTTGGGCTTGTAGGCGGCTCCTATGTGGTGTGGATCCAGTAGGTGGCGCTAACTCCTGGTCTGATAGCTGTGTGGTCAGGTGGGTTTGCTCCTAGACGGTTCCTATGTGGTGTGGATCCAATAGGTGGCGCTGTTTATTATATAGGGGCCACGGTGGAGATGTGGTGTATATTATACAGGGTACAGGGGCCACCATATAGGTGTGGTGTATATTATACAGGGTACAGGGGCCACCATATAGGTGTGGTGTATATTATACAGGGTACAGGGGCCACCATATAGGTGTGGTGTATATTATACAGGGTACAGGGGCCACCATATAGGTGTGGTGTATATTATACAGGGTACAGGGGCCACCATATAGGTGTGGTGTATATTATACAGAGTACAGGGGCCACCATATAGGTGTGGTGTATATTATACAGGGGCCACCATATAGATGTGGTGTATATTATACAAGGTACAGGGGCCACCATATAGATGTGGTGTATATTATACAAGGTACAGGGGCCACGGTGGACATGTGGTGTATATTATACAGGGTACAGGGGCCACTGCACAGATTGTTGTGTATATGAATCATTCTGATATTTCAATCTCGAAATCCACAATCACGAGTCCACCTGATGGCGCCCGCACCGCCCGTTACCCTGGTATTTATATGTAAATGATGCAGTGTCGTACAATGGAGGGGCCGGCCCTGAAATTGACTGGAGGCGCCGACAGAGAACCCCCCACTGTACCGAAACCAATAACAAGAGGCATCTGCCGTAACAGACCCCAGGATACGCGGTGTTAATAGTGGTGATCAGCGAATGTTTGGGACGTGAAGGTGTTCGGGGCGGCGAATGACGGGAATTATTCCAAAAATACTAATTTTGGCCCCGAGGCTTCTAAATAACCGGCGTTTATCTAGCGACTGATCGACAAGGGATTAACCATGTAATGGAGAAGGGAGTCATTTTGTAGGTTCCAGAAGGGTTGGACCTCACCAACCAATGGTGCCAAAGATATGAGATGAGGGGCGCCACCAGTATGGGGGTCTCTGATGGTGGGTCCAGGACTGGAGGGTCCATTGCATTCTGTTTTATCCTACTGTGCATTGTATAATATATATATGTATAGAGGGGTCTCAATGTCTACCGAGGTCTGGCCCACAAGTTCCCAGTCTGGGCCAGTCCTCTCTGGGTCACGCCATGACCATTTGCCCTCTTCTCAACTGCCTAAACTTACCCCTTTGAGGCTGCCACCCCTCAGACCTCTCATGCTACCTCACTTCACCCAACATGAAGGGGCACCAAACCATGGCACATCCATAGAGAAGCTTATAGCAGAAACCAATATGGTGGCCTCATATGGTGGTTCTTGGGCTGGAGGGTCCACAGGTCGCATGTGCTTTCCAGGATTTTAGGGTCTCCATATCTACTGAGGACTATAACTCACTATCACCTTGTCACTGTGTGGCCATGTGCCCTCATCTGAACTCACCTCTCAAGGGCTGATAGGCCTCACCCCTCTGACCTCTCAGCTCATTTCACTTACCCAGCACAGCCCATCTTGGGGCAACAAAACTGGCCAAATAATTTTGTGCTTATGTTCCTCATGAAGTTGATACAAGGTAACAAGGTACAGATTGTTGTGTATATGAATTATTCTGATATTTCAATCTCGAAATCCAAAATCACAAGGTTGATACAATCAATGGACCCTGCTGATGACATGGCCTCTGGTGTAGTGGCAAACAGGACCCATGTTCCCACTGTCCCACCAATGACTCATTAGGATGCACACACCAAATCTACATACACCAGCTATGGTGAAGCTGCAATATCACTGAAGGGAGATTTAGATTTTGCCACAGGACAGAGGGTAGGCCCACCAGATAGGACGGAGGATAAGCCCATCAGATAAGAAAGAAGGTAGTCCCATCGGACAGGATGAAGGGTAGGCCCATCATGTATGACGGAGGATAGGTCCACCAAATAGTGTGGAGGATAAGCCCATCATATAAGACAGAAGGTAGGCCCACCAGATAGGACGGAAGCTAGGCTCACCAGATAGGGCGGAGGGTAGGCCCATCAGATAGGGCGGAGGGTAGGCCCATCAGATAGGGCGGAGGGTAGGCCCATCAGATAGGGCAGAGGGTAGGCTCACCATATAGGACAGAAGGTAGGCTCACCAGATAGGTTGGAGGGTAGGCCCATCAGATAGGGCAGAGGGTAGGCTCACCAGATAGGGCAGAGGGTAGGCTCACCAGATAGGGCGGAGGGTAGGCCCATCAGATAGGGCAGAGGGTAGGCCCACCAGATAGGGCGGAGGGTAGGCTCACCATATAGGACAGAAGGTAGGCCCACCAGATAGGGCGGAGGTTAGCCCACCAGATAGGGCGGAGGTTAGCCCACCAGATAGGGCGGAGGTTAGCCCACCAGATAGGACAGAAGGTAGGCTCACCAGATAGGGCAGAGGGTAGGCTCACCAGATAGGACGGAGGATAAGCCCACCAGATAAGAAAGAAGGTAGTCCCATCGGACAGGATGAAGGGTAGGCCCATCAGGTATGACGGAGGATAGGTCCACCAAATAGTGTGGAGGATAAGCCCATCATATAAGACAGAAGGTAGGCCCACCAGATAGGACGGAAGGTAGGCTCACCAGATAGGGCGGAGGGTAGGCCCATCAGATAGGGCGGAGGGTAGGCCCATCAGATAGGGTGGAGGGTAGGCCCATCAGATAGGGCAGAGGGTAGGCTCACCATATAGGACAGAAGGTAGGCTCACCAGATAGGTTGGAGGGTAGGCCCATCAGATAGGGCGGAGGGTAGGCTCACCAGATAGGGCGGAGGGTAGGCCCATCAGATAGGGCGGAGGGTAGGCCCACCAGATAGGGCGGAGGGTAGGCTCACCATATAGGACAGAAGGTAGGCCCACCAGATAGGGCGGAGGTTAGCCCACCAGATAGGACAGAAGGTAGGCTCACCAGATAGGGCAGAGGGTAGGCTCACCAGATAGGGCGGAGGTTAGCCCACCAGATAGGGCGGAGGGTAGGCTCACCAGATAGGGCGGAGGTTAGCTCACCAGATAGGGCAGAGGGTAGGCTCACCAGATAGGGCGGAGGTTAGCCCACCAGATAGGGCGGAGGGTAGGCCCAACAGATAGGACAGAAGCTAGGCTCACCAGATAGGGCGGAGGGTAGGCTCACCAGATAGGACAGAAGGTAGGCTCACCAGATAGGGCGGAGGTTAGCCCACCAGATAGGACAGAAGCTAGGCTCACCAGATAGGGCAGAGGGTAGGCCCACCAGATAGGGCGGAGGTTAGCCCACCAGATAGGGCGGAGGGTAGGCTCACCATATAGGACAGAAGGTAGGCCCACCAGATAGGGCGGAGGTTAGCCCACCAGATAGGACAGAAGGTAGGCCCATCAGATAGGGCGGAGGGTAGGCTCACCAGATAGGGCGGAGGGTAGGCCCATCAGATAGGGCGGAGGGTAGGCCCACCAGATAGGGCGGAGGGTAGGCTCACCATATAGGACAGAAGGTAGGCCCACCAGATAGGGCGGAGGTTAGCCCACCAGATAGGACAGAAGGTAGGCTCACCAGATAGGGCAGAGGGTAGGCTCACCAGATAGGGCGGAGGTTAGCCCACCAGATAGGGCGGAGGGTAGGCTCACCAGATAGGGCGGAGGTTAGCTCACCAGATAGGGCAGAGGGTAGGCTCACCAGATAGGGCGGAGGTTAGCCCACCAGATAGGGCGGAGGGTAGGCCCAACAGATAGGACAGAAGCTAGGCTCACCAGATAGGGCGGAGGGTAGGCTCACCAGATAGGACAGAAGGTAGGCTCACCAGATAGGGCGGAGGTTAGCCCACCAGATAGGACAGAAGCTAGGCTCACCAGATAGGGCAGAGGGTAGGCCCACCAGATAGGGCGGAGGTTAGCCCACCAGATAGGACAGAAGGTAGGCCCACCAGATAGGGTGGAGGGTAGGCTCACCAGATAGGACAGAAGGTAGGCCCACCAGATAGGGCGGAGGGTAGGCCCACCAGATAGGGCGGAGGGTAGGCCCACCATATAGGACAGAAGGTAAGCCCACCAGATAGGGCGGAGGGTAGGCCCACCATATAGGACAGAAGGTAGGCTCACCAGATAGGGCGGAGGGTAGGCCCACCAGATAGGGCGGAGGGTAGGCCCACCATATAGGACAGAAGGTAAGCCCACCAGATAGGGCGGAGGTTAGCCCACCAGATAGGACAGAAGGTAGGCTCACCAGATAGGGCAGAGGGTAGGCTCACCAGATAGGGCGGAGGTTAGCCCACCAGATAGGGCGGAGGGTAGGCTCACCAGATAGGGCGGAGGTTAGCTCACCAGATAGGGCAGAGGGTAGGCTCACCAGATAGGGCGGAGGTTAGCCCACCAGATAGGGCGGAGGGTAGGCCCAACAGATAGGACAGAAGCTAGGCTCACCAGATAGGGCAGAGGGTAGGCTCACCAGATAGGACAGAAGGTAGGCTCACCAGATAGGGCGGAGGTTAGCCCACCAGATAGGACAGAAGCTAGGCTCACCAGATAGGGCAGAGGGTAGGCCCACCAGATAGGGCGGAGGTTAGCCCACCAGATAGGACAGAAGGTAGGCCCACCAGATAGGGTGGAGGGTAGGCTCACCAGATAGGACAGAAGGTAGGCCCACCAGATAGGGCGGAGGGTAGGCCCACCAGATAGGGCGGAGGGTAGGCCCACCATATAGGACAGAAGGTAAGCCCACCAGATAGGGCGGAGGGTAGGCCCACCATATAGGACAGAAGGTAGGCTCACCAGATAGGGCGGAGGGTAGGCCCACCAGATAGGGCGGAGGGTAGGCCCACCATATAGGACAGAAGGTAAGCCCACCAGATAGGGCGGAGGGTAGGCCCACCATATAGGACAGAAGGTAGGCCCACCAGATAGGGCGGAGGGTAGGCCCACCATATAGGACAGAAGGTAGGCCCATCAGATAGGGCGGAGGGTAGGCCCAACAGATAGGGCAGAGGGTAGGCCCATCAGATAGGGCGGAGGGTAGACCCATCAGATAGGGCGGAGGGTAGGCCCATCAGATAGGACAGAAGGTAGGCCCATCAGATAGGGCGGAGGGTAGGCCCACCAGATAGGGCGGAGGGAAGGCCCACCAGATAGGGCGGAGGGTAGGCCCACCAGATAGGGCGGAGGGTAGGCCCACCAGATAGGGCGGAGGGTAGGCCCACCAGATAGGACAGAAGGTAGGCCCACCAGATAGGGCGGAGGGTAGGCCCACCAGATAGGACAGAAGGTAGGCCCACCAGATAGGGCGGAGGGTAGGCCCATCAGATAGGGCGGAGAGTAGGCCCACCAGATAGGGCGGAGGGTAGGCCCACCATATAGGACAGAAGGTAAGCCCACCAGATAGGGCGGAGGGTAGGCCCACCATATAGGACAGAAGGTAGGCCCATCAAATAGGGCGGAGGGTAGGCCCACCAGATAGGGCAGAGGGTAGGCCCATCAGATAGGGCGGAGGGTAGACCCATCAGATAGGGCGGAGGGTAGGCCCATCAGATAGGACAGAAGGTAGGCCCATCAGATAGGGCGGAGGGTAGGCCCACCAGATAGGGCGGAGGGTAGGCCCACCAGATAGGGCGGAGGGTAGGCCCACCAGATAGGGCGGAGGGTAGGCCCACCAGATAGGACAGAAGGTAGGCCCACCAGATAGGGCGGAGGATAGGCCCACCAGATAGGACAGAAGGTAGGCCCACCAGATAGGGCGGAGGGTAGGCCCACCAGATAGGGCGGAGGGTAGGCCCACCAGATAGGACAGAAGGTAGGCCCACCAGATAGGGCGGAGGATAGGCCCACCAGATAGGACAGAAGGTAGGCCCACCAGATAGGGCGGAGGGTAGGCCCATCAGATAGGGCGGAGGGTAGGCCCACCAGATAGGGCGGAGGATAGGCCCACCAGATAGGGCGGAGGGTAGGCCCATCGCATAGGCCAGACCTACCAGAGCTGCCGCTTTTCCATGGGCACATTAAGAGTCCCCGCACTATGTATGTCCTAGGTCTTGGAGACGTCTCGTGTATAGTTGCTTTATGTCTTTGCCCTTCCCTTGCCAATAAGTGTTGCATAAACATCCGCCCCCGCATGTGGCTGTGTGTGTACCCTTGGCTGGAGCTCGTAGAGCGTTGCTCGCCTCCCCCGCTGGTAGATGCCATCTGAATAATCCTCTGCTCTGGGTCAGCTCTGCAGACTTCACATTACTGACCACATATTCTCGCCCTGTCAGGCCGGATGACATCATCTGGAACCGTCTTAATGACACATTACCGGAACGGGCACAAGTCCAGGGCGAACTCCTGACCTTCCCATCTCTCAGCCTGCAAGACAATGGAACCTACACCTGCCAGGTCTCCAACAAGCATGGCCGCTCCTCTGACCAATACGTGCTGGTTGTGTATGGTGAGTAGCGGGCATGGCGGGGGGTATAGGGTGAAGCGGGTGCTGGCGGGGTCTCTGCTGTGTATAGAGGAGGGATCAGCAGGTAATCTGGGTAGTCATCCTGGCCTTATTACCTGCTGGGCTGTACGGCGGGGCCTAGGGCTGATGTCTGCAGGGGCCCCTGATTCCGGGGTATCTACATGGGGTGATGTTGGAGTCTGGAGGGATCTCCTGCTTCTGTATTGTCCAGGTCTTGTCTATAGATGGCGCCCTTCCATACCTGACATTTCTATTGCCCCCTACAGATCCCGGAGCGATCATTGAGGCCCAGACTCAAGTCCCTTATGCGATCATAGGTGGCATCCTGGCACTTCTGGTCTTCCTCGTCATCTGCGTCCTCATCGTCATGGTCTGGTGTTCTGTGCGGCAAAAAGGTAAGAGGTGGCGGTGGAGCCCTTTAATAGACTGGAGTATGGCGCACATTGTGTTCTCGGCCAGTAGGTGGCGTTGTGTTAATAGTCCTGACCAATAGACTCAGCCCTGGCCCACCCACCCCCTCCTCCAACCACAGCCTTGGCCTCTCCAACGTCAGCCCTGGGTCCCCCTGACCCCAGCCCTAGTTCCCCTGATCTCAGCCTCAGACCCCTCTGACCCCAGCCCTGGGTCCCACTCCCTCCTCCAATCACAGCCTTGCCCTCTCCAACTTCAGCCCTGGGCCCTCCTAACCACAGCCCTGGTCCCCCCTGACCTCAGCCCTGGTTCCCCTGACCTTAGCCATGGCCCCCCTGACCTTAGCCCCAATCCCCTTGACCACAGCCCTGGGCCCCCTGACTTTAGCCCTGGCTCCCCTGACCTTTGCCTCGGACCCCCTGACCTTAGCCCTGGCCCATCTGACTTCAGCGCTAGCCCCCAACCTCAGCTGTGGCCCACCTGACCTTAGCCCCAGACCCTCTGAAATTTGCCCTGAACCATCCTGATCTCCTCTCCTGCCCCCTTGACCACAGCCCTGTTCCCCCGTACCTAAGCTCCCGCCCCCCTGACCACAGCCTTGGCCCCCCTGACCTCAGCCCTGGCCCCCCTAACCTCAGCCCCCTCCCCTTGACCACAGCCCCCACCCCCCTGACCACAGTCCCCGTCCCCCTGACCTCAGCTCCCGCCCCCTGACCACAGCCCTGGTCCCTCTGACCACAGCTCTGGTCTCCCTGACCACAGCCCTGGCCCCCTGACCTCAGCCCCCACCCCCCTGACCACAGCCCTGGCCCCCTGACCTCACCTCCCGCCCCCCTGACCAAAGCCCTGGCCCCCCTGACTTCAGCCCCCACCCACCTGACCACAGCCTTGGCCCCCCTGACCTCAGCTCCTGCCCCCTGACCACAGCCCCTGCCCCCCTGACCACAGCCCTGGCCCCCCTAACCTCAGCCCCCTCCCCTTGACCACAGCCCCCACCCCCCTGACCACAGTCCCCGTCCCCCTGACCTCAGCTCCCGCCCCCTGACCACAGCCCTGGTCCCTCTGACCACAGCTCTGGTCTCCCTGACCACAGCCCTGGCCCCCTGACCTCAGCCCCCTCCCCCTGACCACAGCCCCCACCCCCCTGACCACAGCCCTGGCCCCCTGACCTCACCTCCCGCCCCCCTGACCACAGCCCTGGCCCCCTGACCTCACCTCCCGCCCCCCTGACCAAAGCCCTGGCCCCCCTGACTTCAGCCCCCACCCACCTGACCACAGCCTTGGCCCCCCTGACCTCAGCTCCTGCCCCCTGACCACAGCCCTGGTCCCCCTGACCACAGCCCTGGTCCCCCTGACCTCAGCTCCTGCCCCCTGACCACAGCCCTGGTCCCCCTGACCACAGCCCTGGCCCCCTGACCTCAGCTCCCGCCTCCTGACCACAGCCCTGGTCCCCCGTACCTAAGCTCCCGCCCCCCTGACCACAGCCCCTGCCCCCCTGACCACAGCCCTGGCCCCCCTGACCTCAGCCCCCTCCCCTTGACCACAGCCCTGGCCCCCCTGACCTCAGCCCCCTCCCCTTGACCACAGCCTTGGCCCCCCTGACCTCAGCCCCTGCCCCCCTGACCTCATCTTCCGCCCCCCTGACCCCAGTCTGTTTCTCCTTCCCAGGCTCATACCTGACTCATGAAGCCAGCGGACTGGACGAGCACGGAGAAGCCCGAGAAGCCTTTCTAAACGGAGGCGAAAACCACAAGAGGAAGGAGGAGTTTTTTATTTAAAAGAAGAAAAAACAAAACAAAAGACACAGAAGAAAAAAATCCCACCACAGTATTAATAACCTGACTTTTTTATTTTCTGGTACCTATGGAGGGCGGGAGGCGGGTAGTAGGGACGTGTAGAGACGCCATAGACGGAGGAAGGGGCAGCCTCGCTGTTGCAGGGGGGTCGGCCATGTTGGATGCCGCTGAGCCCCTTACAACTTGGGTGGGGTGGGGGTGGGGGGTCATTGACTTGAGGACTGACCTTGTTGTATGCAAGATAAACTCTGCAGCGCCCCCGAGAGGGGAAGAACAATAAGTTTTTTTTTTTTTTTGTGGTTGACTATTTACAAAGGAGCAACTGTACAGATAGGAAGGGGTTAAACAGAGGAGAAACCGCGCCGTGCGGCTCCGATGAGACCCCCGCCGTCATACACACCCCTCCTGAGCCATCGCCCAGCCTGATGCTTACCAATATGGAGTCTGTGACCGGGAATCCGACTGGCGGTAATACCCTGGGTGGGCAGCAGGGGTGCTGCGTGATAGCGGAAGGACATGTGTCATGGGTGCGTTGGAACAATAGAACAATTGGTAATAAGGGGGGGGGGCAAAGTCCGAAAAAGGTGAAGGTATACACCAAATACAGGGGATATAGCTCCTTAAGATTTGTGTCCTGTTCCTCCAAGCCCCTCAGATTAGAAACACTGTTTAACCGAGATACAGCGCCTCCCTCCTCTCTAGGTCAGGTCGGGTATTACAGCTCATCCTCAATGAAGTGAATGGAACTGAGATGCAATACCGGCTATAGCCTATGGACCAGAGAGGCGCTGTTTCTGAAAACAGATGGTATTAGGGTGCGATGACTGTGTTCAGGGTGGTCGGAGGAACAACAGAGGGATGTTGTAAGTGTAATGGGGGGGGGGCGCAGACTCTGATATTGGGAAGCCTGGGGTGCGTATAGATACTGCGTGTCCTCCGCCATCCAGAGGGCGAGGCGGCTCCAGATGATTTCTCTAGAGGTGATGGTTATCTGGACCCGCCGGCTCATATCACTTTACTAAAACCTCATCAGCACCCCAGGGGGCCCGAGGGACCCCACATGGTAATATCACAACATCCCGCACTCATAGAGGGAGGGGGCGGGTCTAAATCACTCCTAAAAAATGATGTTTCCGATTGCAGCTTTGGCCGTGACTAGAGGATCATGACATCATGGTCTAAAACCAAAACACCGCCCCCTTGTGACATAAAGGGGCGTGTCCAAGATCAGAAAACGGTGACTGCTTTATTCCAAAAACAGCGCCACTCCTGCCCATAGGTGGTGTCTGGTACTGCAGCTCAGGTCCACTGAAGTGAGATGCAATACCACCTACAACCTGTGGGCAGGGGGGGCGCTGTTTTTCCATGTTTTATTAGTCCTGTACAGCCCCTCGCTGACGCACAACAGAGGAGACAATCTGATGATGGTTGGGGTTGGTAGATTTAGGACTCCCCGCCTGTTGGCGGACTACAAGCTCCAGCATGTTCCGGTAGTCTTGGGTTGATGATGGGGTTTGTAGTGTCAGTTTTTCCTCTGTGACTACAAGTCCCAGCATGCCCTGGCCGCCTGTGTACAGCTGGGGGCCCGGAGGGCGGGGGCCGATCCTCTCATGTATCTGACTCACTTCACTTCTTTTCTTCTCCATTCACACCCCAAGTTCCATGAAGAATGGTCTGTCCCGAGAGCAGCGATCAGGTCACATGTCTGACAACACGAGGCCACATGGTAGTCAGAGGCGAGGGCAGACGAGATTTTTTTTCTTTGTGGCTTTGGATGTGACTGGAGGATAAATTAACATGGCCGATGACTCATGGGCGTGTGTGTATGGTGAAGGGGAGGAGCCTAATCAGTTTGGCCCCATCCTTTCCAGGGGCAATCAAAGAAGGGGCGGGACTAATCTGATGGGCATTCTATCCTTGGGGGTGGAGGGGCACTTTGGGCGGATTTTTTTTTTCCTACTTACCCCCCCTAGTAATCCAGTAGGTTTGGATTGTGACCGTGTCTAGTAGGCGGAGCTCCTGGTAGTTTGGGTTGGGATTATAAAGCAGGGACTGGTCGGTTGCGATCCCACGCCTCCCCGTGATATTTATGAGACGGTGGGAGCCAATGAACTGCTTTGTAACACGACTTCCTGTCTGACAGGAAGTGACTGACGGGGCTGTGTATAGTGTCTGTTTTTATTTTTCATGGGGGGGAGGGGCAGGGCGGATGTTTTTTTTGTTTTTTTTCCTCAGTGCCGTGTTACTTTTCCAGAATTGTTTAGAATTTTTTTCTTTTTTTAATTTTTTTTTTCTTCCCGTCTCTTCTCGTTGTTTCTCGTTAACTGTAAAACCTTTAAAAAGCCATGAACCTAGGGGAAATTAATATATAAATATATATATGTAAATAAACTATAGCCCATCCCGGAGGCGGGGCCCAGCAGATCCCACGCCGCGTGTACTGTGCCATCTCTTTTTCTGTTTTTGTTTTTAACCTATCGCTTTAACTCTTTGGCCGTCGGCGGAGACACGCCCCCCTCCCCCGGCCCGATCGGCTAAAGGGTTAATCGCTCATCCAATAACCGGCCTAAAAGCCATATACTTTTAACAGCACAATGTCCTTGTTCCACGGATCGAGCGGCCACGGCAGCGCAGAGGGGTACCGCCCACGTGGGCGGGGGGTGGGGCAGTCAGCGCAGAGAAGCCGGCGATTCTTCCTATTTTTTTTTTTTGTTTCCCCGTGTACAATCTCATCCATTATCGGTGTAGACGGCCTCTCTGACCCCGCCCACCGCGCTGCTTCGTGGTATCCGAAACGTGGGCTCTGGTCTTGTCGTGGAGAGAGAGGCAGAGGGGGATGTTGTTCCTGCCCCGTTATTTGTGTATGTGTAGGAAGAGGGGGGAGGGGCAGTAAAGTTAAGCAGGGGAGGGGCTTTGTGTAATTCTTTTTTTTGTGTGTTTTCCCCTCGTTCCTCTCTCCACCACTTTTTTGGTCCCCTCCATTATCCCTCCTGTCATCTTACAGCCTGTCCGGAGCACCAATTTTGTACACAATGTACCAAAAAAAAGAACAAAAAAAAAATATATATATATAAAAAAAAAAATTTACAAAAACAACAGATTAAGAAGCGGACAGATTAAAAAAAACTAATAAGAAAACTGAAAAAAAAAAAAATAAAGTTCATGTTTAGTTATTTTTGTGTCTTGTGGTTTTTTTTATTATTGGGAAAATTATAAAAAAAATTTAAAAAATTGCGAAAATTTTTAAAGGGAAATCCTGTTAATCTTGTATTTGATAATTCAGTATTGTGTTATGGCTGGTGCAAGGCCTGAGGGGGCGGAGCAATGATACAGGCTCCACCCCCTTAGGCCCTGCACCAGGCATAATACAAATACAGGTTTACCCGGAGTGTCCCTTTAAGTCACCACACTTGGTAGATTTCGTGTAAATTTTTAACCCTTTGGCCAGACAAGTCCTTCGTGTCTGGTTTATTGTGTTTTTGATAGTCTGACATCAATTAAAGGGATTTACTGCAGTCAGGATTTAAAGGGGCGGTCTCTTCACCAACATGACCGAATCCAGTTCGGGAGTTGCCAGAGGTGACGTGGTGCGGCCATTTCCTGGAATCGCTTTGGTCACCGCACGACAGGAAATCTGACTGAGGTGAATCATTTTTTGAGAATTTGGTCGCACCCGCGTCGTGTTAGGGCAGGTAAATGGGCCGGGTATCCGGGGGCCCCTGCCAGGTTATGTAAACGCAGGAGCCCCCAGGGGTAAATCTGCAGTAAAACGGGGCCAAGTTTTAGATTAATTTGGATTAAGTGCAACTGAACAGCTGCGGCAAGACGACAACTCCCAACAGGACGGGGGGGCGACCCCTGACCCTGGGGAGCGACCCCTGACCCTGCCGATTATTTATAGGGGGGGGGGGAATTCAGTGACAGTAGTGTGAGGGAGAGAACAGTCCTCATAGCAACCAGGCCCTGTGTAAAACGAAAGCAGTGATTTGATTGGTCCCATTTTCCCTTCTGCTTTGACCAGTTTCTCAGACCAACCAATCAGGTCACCGCTTTCATTTTCCAACTCCTGCTGAAAAATGAGAGCTGAAATCTGATTGGCTGCAAGAACTCCAGTGACTGCCAGGAAGTGTTACCCGAGGTTCAGCTCTGCTATAAGATGGCGCCAGAACATGGTGACTGGATGTAGCAGAGCCGGGTTAGTTTGGATCTCATACTGTAATACAGGGGTCACCAGCACTCCAGCTACAGCGACACTACAACTCCCAGCATGCCCCACTCACTTCTCACAGCTGAGGGTTTGTTACAATTTTGACCCCCCCCAAATAAATATCCTCCAAATTTCCAAAGTATTAGGTGTCATTTATTAGATCTCGGCACAGACATTGATCCGTAGACAAGGTAAGTAGATACAGAGGTAAAGGTGGGTTACAGCGACCGCGGCGAGCGCGGGAGGAGGCGGCCTGACTACTGGACCACATGCCGGAGCCGGGTGCGAGACTACAACCCCCAGCATGCCCAGACAGCCGCAGGCTATAATTTCACAGAGGTGTTGTCCCTAGGTGACGCTGTACTTACTGCCTATGGTCCTCATACAGCCCCCACCCCCCCGCTACTAGATGTCCCCCCCTGTTCTTAAGCCTTAAAGGGGCGGTCCTCACTGGAAAAAGCCTTCATGGCTGGGGAAACGCAGTAATCTGTGGGGAAACCTAACAGGACGTGTTTGATTTATGTATAGCACCCCCGGAGGGGAAATGATGTATTACAAAGTCAGGTCCTCCAGGGTTAAAGGCCCCATCCAGTCCAGTTAGTACACATCGGCCCTCAGGGGAAATTTGGATTTGGCCAGTGTGGAAGGTTAAATTGCCCCTGCACCAAAAAAAAATGTCTGCCCCAGCAAAATCAATCAAAAAAGGTGGTGCCCAGCCCCATACACTCTACTGAGGGTTTTCTCAGCCCTGGGTCCTCATCTCCTGGCCACCTATAAAGAGTGTCTCCCGCTCTGGAGGACCCGCCCTGTCCTTCTTTACACATCCAAAGAGAATAGAAACAGTGTAATACTCCATTTTTCCTCTGGGGGTGCTGTAGGGAAATTGAACACGTCCTGTCAGGCTTCCCCACAAATTACAGTTGATCGGAGGGGGTCCCAGGAGTCCCTACTCATTGCAGAGAACCCCTTTAAGGTAGGCCACACTTACCTGCCATTCTCTTCCATGTTGCTCTATGACATTCCCTAATCTACCTCCAAACACTGTTTCATCCCCCCATACTTTACCCTGCAGGTCAACCTGTCCAGGTAGGCTGGTGTGTAAAGCAGGGGCGGGGCTAAAGCTCGGGTTTAAAATGACTCCTATACCTTTAAGAAACAAAACTTCACACGCAGTGGCATGCTGAGCTTTGTAGTCCCACACCTTCCTCTTGTATAAGAGGGGCCCTCCAGCTCTGCGGTGCCGCCCTGTGGGTACGCCCCCAGTGGGTACGCCCCCAGGTGCCATCCGTCCGGTCAGGCTGAGATAGGGGGCGATGTGGCGAGGATCGGCACGCGCTAAGACACTCAATGGACCACGACAGCATCAAGACGTTGGTAAATCTTTGGCGCCCGTCTCACTGCCGGGGCACAATAGTTATCGCCATTTACCGCGCCGCAGGAAGATCAACAATTGTTATGAATGAATCGACTGATAAGAACCAAGAAAAATCCCAAACTCTGTAACGTCCCTCGAAGATCCCTCCACCGGGTGTATAAAGGCACACAGGAAGCAGAGCGTGGGGGAGGGGCGGCAGCGTCCGGCTGAAGCGGAGAAAACGGGAGGTGCCGGCTGGAGAAGGAGAAGAGAGGGTTAATCAATGTCTGGTAACCCCGCCCCCTACACACCTGTGCTGTGATGTTTCTGCTGACCACAGAGGGCGCTCCTGTCCCCTCCCTCATTATAAACCCAGGCTGCTCCCTGAGGGGAAAGTCACCCAGCTTTCCCAGACTCCAGAATGTCCTGCAGAGCCATAATATACATAACTCGTCAGTGTGGGCAGATACGTACCTGCGGCAGCAATCACATGACCAGGGGCTGAGTATCCGAGCTGGTGCTGCAAACAGACTGGAGGCTTCCCTTATATATGGGGGCCCTCTGCTCACCGTCCACCCTGCAAGGCATGATGGGAGAGAAAGACATGAGATGTAAACGAAAAAAGTAAGTAGTCAGACACGCCCCTAAGAGCAAGGCTTGTAGTCAGACACACCCCTAAGAGCAAGGCTTGTAGTCAGACACGCCCCTAAGAGCAAGGCTTGTAGTCAGACACGCCCCTAAGAGCAAGGACTGTAGTCAGACACGCCCCTAAGAGCAAGGCTTGTAGTCAGACACGCCCCTAAGAGCAAGGACTGTAGTCAGACACGCCCCTAAGAGCAAGGCCTGTAGTCAGACACGCCCCTAAGAGCAAGGCCTGTAGTCAGACACGCCCCTAAGAGCAAGGCCTGTAGTCAGACACGCCCCTAAGAGCAAGGCTTGTAGTCAGACACGCCCCTAAGAGCAAGGCTTGTAGTCAGACACGCCCCTAAGAGAAAGGACTGTAGTCAGACACGCCCCTAAGAGCAAGGCCTGTAGTCAGACACGCCCCTAAGAGCAAGGACTGTAGTCAGACACGCCCCTAAGAGCAAGGCCTGTAGTCAGACACGCCCCTAAGAGCAAGGCTTGTAGTCAGACACGCCCCTAAGAGCAAGGACTGTAGTCAGACACGCCCCTAAGAGCAAGGCTTGTAGTCAGACACGCCCCTAAGAGCAAGGACTGTAGTCAGACACGCCCCTAAGAGCAAGGCTTGTAGTCAGACACACCCCTAAGAGCAAGGCTTGTAGTCAGACACACCCCCAAGAGCAAGGCTTGTAGTCAGACACGCCCCTAAGAGCAAGGACTGTAGTCAGACACGCCCCTAAGAGCAAGGACTGTAGTCAGACACGCCCCTAAGAGCAAGGCCTGTAGTCAGACACGCCCCTAAGAGCAAGGACTGTAGTCAGACACGCCCCTAAGAGCAAGGCCTGTAGTCAGACACGCCCCTAAGAGCAAGGACTGTAGTCAGACACGCCCCTAAGAGCAAGGCCTGTAGTCAGACACGCCCCTAAGAGCAAGGACTGTAGTCAGACACGCCCCTAAGAGCAAGGCCTGTAGTCAGACACGCCCCTAAGAGCAAGGCTTGTAGTCAGACACGCCCCTAAGAGCAAGGACTGTAGTCAGACACGCCCCTAAGAGCAAGGCTTGTAGTCAGACACGCCCCTAAGAGCAAGGACTGTAGTCAGACACGCCCCTAAGAGCAAGGCTTGTAGTCAGACACACCCCTAAGAGCAAGGCTTGTAGTCAGACACACCCCCAAGAGCAAGGCTTGTAGTCAGACACGCCCCTAAGAGCAAGGACTGTAGTCAGACACGCCCCTAAGAGCAAGGACTGTAGTCAGACACGCCCCTAAGAGCAAGGCCTGTAGTCAGACACGCCCCTAAGAGCAAGGACTGTAGTCAGACACGCCCCTAAGAGCAAGGCCTGTAGTCAGACACGCCCCTAAGAGCAAGGACTGTAGTCAGACACGCCCCTAAGAGCAAGGCATCCCATCCCATAATACACAGGATCTGTCAGGTTACCCCCGGGTTGTATCTGCTTTGCCTGTGCCCGTCATGGTCTGCACTTCCTGGGCAGGAGGCCTCTGTAAATACCCCCAGGGGAGCAGATGCCCAGAATCAGGGCCAGACATAGCGTAACGGACGGCCATCTGTGTGTGGTCATATCTGTATTACATGTAGATCCAGGGCAGAGCCCCCGCCCGGGGCGGCCTCACACACAGCTGCTGCAGCAGCGCACCGGGGCGGGGGGATCCCGGGGACTTACAGGCTGATCTGCGGCTTCTTCATCTGTTTCTTGCGGTAACGGATCAGGATGGAGAGGAGCGTGAACACCAGGACGATGAGCATGACCGCGGGGATGGCGATGAAGAGGAGGATGTCACCGAAGCTCAGGCCGGACACAACATCTGCTGGGAGAAGGACAGTCAGCCATGAGTAACCAGAACCCTCAGTACACACTCCTGGCAGCCATGAGTAACCAGAACCCTCAGTACACACTCCTGGCAGCCATGAGTAACCAGAACCCTCAGTACACACTCCTGGCAGCCATGAGTAACCAGAACCCTCAGTACACACTCCTGGCAGACATGAGTAACCAGGAACCCTCAGTACACACTCCTGGCAGACATGAGTAACCAGAACCCTCAGTACACACTCCTGGCAGCCATGAGTAACCAGGAACCCTCAGTACACACTCCTGGCAGCCATGGGATCTTATCTGCAGATTAGGGTTAACCACTAACACACCAGTACGGATCCCTCCTATCTATAGGATCATCAGCCTCCCCTCCCACTAATCCGGCAGGGCCCGTTTCCCACTGGGCGTTCCGGATATTTACCTCGGACCTCCTCAGGACTCCTGTTCATCACCCGCAGCTGGAAGGATCGGGTCTTGACCAGGCTCCTCAGGTTTGGGTGGCGAGCCTGGCAGACGTATTTCCCTTCAGAGTCTTCATTCACATTCTTGAGGACCAGGGTATCGGAGGGCAGAATCCAGTCACTGAACTGGGGGGAGGGGAGAATAGAGCAGGGATCGGTAACGTGTCAGAGGTCACCGGGGTCATCCTATACAGTCACTGCAGGTTTGCTATACCACCATGACTATCCTCCAGGATACTCCGCACTCACCTCCTGGCTCCACTCATAGAGAGGGGTCTCCGAGGCAGAGGCCGAGCACTTCACCTCCACCGTAGACCCTCGCTCAGCCCACAAGATATCGGAGACACTGCTGTACCAGGAATGAAGACGCTGCAAGTAGACGCTCTGCATATCTGAGGAAACACAGAGGAAGATGGATCAGACAAACCTGGAGGGGGCGTCATAATAACATTATACAGATTATATAGTCACCACTAGGGGGAGCTCACTACATACAGATTATACAGTCACCACTAGGGGGAGCTCACTACATTCAGATTATACAGTCACCACTAGGAGGAGCTCACTACATATAGATTATACAGTCACCACTAGGGGGAGCTCACTACATACATATTATACAGTCACCACTAGTGGGAGCTCACTACATACAGATTATACAGTCACCACTAGGAGGAGCTCACTACATATAGATTATACAGTCACCACTAGGGGGAGCTCACTACATACATATTATACAGTCACCACTAGGGGGAGCTCACTACATACATATTATACAGTCACCACTAGGGGGAGCTCACTACATACAGATTATACAGTCACCACTAGAGGGAGCTCACTACATACAGATTATACAATCACCACTAGGAGGAGCTCACTACATACAGATTATACAGTCACCACTAGGGGGAGCTCACTACATACAGAATATACAGTCACCACTAGGGGGAGCTCACTACATACAGATTATACAGTCACCACTAGGAGGAGCTCACTAAATACAGATTATACAGTCACCACTAGGGGGAGCTCACTACATACAGATTATACAGACACCACTAGGGGGAGCTCATTACATACAGATTATACAGTCACCACTAGGGGGAGCTCACTACATACAGATTATACAGTCACCACTAGCAGGAGCTCACTACATACAGATTATACAGTCACCACTAGGAGGAGCTCACTACATACAGATTATACAGTCACCACTAGGGGGAGCTCACTACATACAGATTATACAGTCACCACTAGGAGGAGCTCACTACATACAGATTATACAGTCACCACTAGGGGGAGCTCACTACATACAGATTATACAGTCACCACTAGGGGGAGCTCACTACATACAGATTATACAGTCACCACTAGGAGGAGCTCACTACATACAGATTATACAGTCACCACTAGGGGGAGCTCACTACATACAGATTATACAGTCACCACTAGGAGGAGTTCACTACATACAGATTATACAGTCACCACTAGGGGGAGCTCACTACATACAGATTATACAGTCACCACTAGGAGGAGCTCACTACATACAGATTATACAGTCACCACTAGGGGGAGCTCACTACATACAGATTATACAGACACCTCTAGGAGGAACTCACTACATACAGATTATACAGTCACTACTAGGGGGAGCTCACTACATACAGATTATACAGTCACCACTAGAGAGAGCTCACTACATACAGAGTATACAGTCACCACTAGGAGGAGCTCACTACATACAGATTATACAGACACCTCTAGGAGGAGCTCACTACATACAGACTATACAGTCACCACTAGGGGGAGCTCACTACATACAGATTATACAGTCACCACTAGGAGGAGCTCACTACATACAGATTATACAATCACCACTAGGAGGAGCTCACTACATACAGATTATACAGTCACCACTAGGGGGAGCTCACTACATACAGACTATACAGTCACCACTAGGAGGAGCTCACTACATACAGATTATACAGTCACCACTAGGAGGAGCTCACTACATACAGATTATACAGTCACCACTAGAGAGAGCTCTCTACATACAGATTATACAGTCACCACTAGGGGGCGTCACTACATACAGATTATACAGTCACCACTAGGGGGCGTCACTACATACAGATTATACAGCCACCACTAGGGGGAGCTCACTACATACAGAATATACAGTCACCACTAGGAGGAGCTCACTACATACAGATTATACAGTCACCACTAGGAGGAGCTCACTACATACAGATTATACAGCCACCACTAGGGGGAGCTCACTACATACAGAATATACAGTCACCACTAGGAGGAGCTCACTACATACAGATTATACAGTCACCACTAGGAGGAGCTCACTACATACAGATTATACAGTCACCACTAGGGGGAGCTCACTATATACAGATTATACAGTCACCACTAGGGGGCGTCACTACATACAGATTATACAGTCACCACTAGGGGGCGTCACTACATACAGATTATACAGTCACCACTAGAGGGAGCTCACTACATACAGATTATACAGTCACTATTAGGGGGAGCTCACTACATACAGATTATACAGCCACCACTAGGGGGAGCTCACTACATACAGATTATACAGTCTCCACTAGGAGGAGCTCACTACATACAGATTATACTGTCACCACTAGGAGGAGCTCACTACATACAGATTATACAGTCACCACTAGGGGGAGCTCACTACATACAGATTATACAGTCACCACTAGGGGGAGCTCACTACATACAGATTATACAGTCACCACTAGGGGGAGCTCACTACATACAGATTATACAGTCACCACTAGGGGGCGTCACTACATACAGATTATACAGTCACCACTAGGGGGAGCTCACTACATACAGATTATACAGTCACCACTAGGGGGAGCTCACTACATACAGATTATACAGTCACCACTAGGAGCTCACTACATACAGATTATACAGTCACCACTAGGGGGAGCTCACTACATACAGATTATACAGTCACCACTAGGGGGAGCTCACTACATACAGATTATACAGTCACCACTAGAGGGAGCTCACTACATACAGATTATACAGTCACCACTAGGAGGAGCTCACTACATACAGATTATACAGTCACCACTAAGAGCTCACTACATACAGATTATACAGTCACCACTAGGGGGAGCTCACTACATACAGATTATACAGTCACCACTAGGAGGAGCTCACTACATACAGATTATACAGTCACCACTAGGAGCTCACTACATACAGATTATACAGTCACCACTAGGGGGAGCTCACTACATACAGATTATACAGTCACCACTAGGAGGAGCTCACTACATACAGATTATACAGTCACCACTAGGGGGATCTCACTACATACAGATTATACAGTCACCACCAGGAGGAGCTCACTACATACAGATTATACAGTCACCACTAGAGGGAGCTCACTACATACAGATTATACAGTCACCACTAGAGGGAGCTCACTACATACAGATTATACAGTCACCACCAGGAGGAGCTCACTACATACAGATTATACAGTCACCACTAGGGGGAGCTCACTACATACAGATTATACAGTCACCACTAGAGGGAGCTCACTACATACAGATTATACAGTCACCACCAGGAGGAGCTCACTACATACAGATTATACAGTCACCACTAGGGGGAGCTCACTACATACAGATTATACAGTGAATGGAGACTCACTACTCATTACATCCACAGGTTGAAAACACATCCTTCCTGTACAGCTGTGCGGCACGTTACAGTGCATCGGAGCTCTCTGATACACAATTGGGATTGAAGGTTACCACCTGCCCTGTACTAAGCTCTGCTTCATCTCATGCAGCAGATGGTGCGGTGGTGCTGAGTACTCGGGTAGTGACAGCTGTATAGTGGAGCTGGTGACATTCATAGTCGTTTAGATGCAGCAAGCATCACAGGAAGTAAGGGGTCAAGCTGCCCAATAACACCCCCTGACACCAGTAGCAAGACTCCGCTCCACTGATAAATGGCTGCCACATCCCTATGATGTAGAGCAGAGTCAGGAGCAGTACAGCACTACAGAGAAGCAAAGCCCCTTGTTCTGAGAATCATTGGGGGGGTCACAGCTCAAAAGACCCCCAGCGTCATCCTCATGTAGTGCGTCTCTGTGAAATGTCAAAGCTCCTTTGAAGCGGGATTCTCCTTTAAGTCGTCATCTCCATCCCTTTATATGTCACAGTCCTGACTCAAGTGAGATCTGGGTTACAGATGGATCTGACAGAAGGAGTCGATGGAGCACAGGCCAGTCACATCTGCTGTATCATCCGGCACCTACAAGATCACTGGGATCCATTGGATCCGAGATGGCAAAATACACAGAACTGATCACAAAATCCTCCAAAAATCTCAGGTCTTCAGCTTCTCTCTCTCTCTGTATTATTCATCAGATTATTGGGGTCTTCAGCTTCTCTCTCTCTGTATTAATCAGATTATTGGGGTCTTCAGCTTCTCTCTCTCTGTATTATTAATCAGATTATTGGGGTCTTCCGCTTCTCTCTCTCTCTCTGTATTAATCAGATTATTGGGGTCTTCCGCTTCTCTTTGTATTATTAATCAGATTATTGGGGTCTTCGGCTTCTCTCTCTCTCTCTCTGGATTATTAATCAGATTATTGGGGCCTTCGGCTTCTCTCTCTCTGTATTATTAATCAGATTGGGGTCTTCAGCTTCTCTCTCTGTGTATTATTAATCAGATTTTTGGGGCATTCGGCTTCTCTCTCTCTCTCTGTATTATTAATCAGATTATTGGGGTCTTCTGCTTCTCTCTCTCGCTCTGTATTATTAATCAGATTATTGGGGTCTTCCGCTTCTCTCTCTCTGTATTATTAATCAGATTATTGGGGTCATCAGTTTCTCTGTATTATTAATCAGATTATTGGGGTCTTCCGCTTCTCTCTCTCTGTGTATTATTAATCAGATTATTGGGGTCTTCAGCTTCTCTCTCTCTGTATTATTAATCAGATTATTGGGGTCTTCCGCTTCTCTCTCTCTGTGTATTATTAACCAGATTATTGGGGTCTTCAGCTTCTCCCTCTGTATTATTAATCAGATTATTGGGGTCTTCAGCTTCTCTCTCTCTCTCTCTGTATTATTAATCAGATTATTGGGCTCTTCAGCTTCTCTCTCTTTGTATTATTAATCAGATTATTGGGGTCTTCAGCTTCTCTCTCTCTCTCTGTATTATTAATCAGATTATTGGGGTCTTCAGCTTCTCTCTCTTTGTATTATTAATCAGATTATTGGGGTCTTCAGCTTCTCTCTCTCTCTGTATTATTAATCAGATTATTGGGGTCTTCTGCTTCTCTCTCTCTCTGTATTATTAATCAGATTATTGGGGTCTTCCGCTTCTCTTTGTATTATTAATCAGATTATTGGGGTCTTCAGCTTCTCTTTCTCTGTATTATTAATCAGATTATTGGGGTCTTCAGCTTCTCTCTCTCTCTATTATTAATCAGATTATTGGAGTCTTCAGCTTCTCTTTCTCTGTATTATTAATCAGATTATTGGGGTATTCAGCTTCTCCCACTCTGTATTATTGATCAGATTATTGGGGTCTTCAGCTTCTCTTTCTCTGTATTATTAATCAGATTATTGGGGTCTTCAGCTTCTCTCTCTCTCTATTATTAATCAGATTATTGGAGTCTTCAGCTTCTCTTTCTCTGTATTATTAATCAGATTATTGGGGTATTCAGCTTCTCCCACTCTGTATTATTGATTAGATTATTGGGGTCTTCCGCTTCTCTTTCTCTGTATTAATAATCAGATTATTGGGGTCTTCAGCTTCTCTCTCACTTTATTATTAATCAAATTATTGGGGCCTTCGGCTTCTCTCTCTCTGTATTATTAATCAGATTATAGGGGTCTTCTGCTTCTCTCTCTGTATTATTAATCAGATTATTGGAGTCTTCAGCTTCTCTCTCTCTCTGTATTATTAATCAGATTATTGGGGTCTTCAGCTTCTCTCCCTCTGTATTATTAATCAGATTATTGGGGTCTTCAGCTTCTCTCTCTCTGTATTATTAATCAGATTATTGGGGTCTTCAGCTTCTCTCTGTATTATTAATTAGATTATTGGGGTCTTCCGCTTCTCTCTCTGTGTATTATTAATCAGATTATTGAGGTCTTCAGCTTCTCTCTCTGCGTTATTAACCCCTAGATGTCAGTACTGACTATTTACCTTTCTCTAGCCGACACCTGGAGCTCCTGTAGGAGTGATAAATGCCATAATCTCCAGGCTGAGGTTATTGCCCTGAGATAAGAGAAGCTTTTACAACTTTTATCTATAAAATGTAAGTCTTTATGGTGACTACAGTGAAGTGAGGTAGCCTTCCCATTCACACTATGCTAACAGACCCCGCTCCCCTCCCCGCCCCTCCTGGATCAGCAGGGAGTCAGGCTGGAGATAACAGTTTACAGCCCTCTACTATACTAAACTACTGGGTAATTTGCACATGACAGGGGGCCAGATATATCCGGGCTACAGGGTCGTGTCTGTCATGCTGGACACGCAGATTTCGCCGATACTTCTTCTTAAGCACCAGCAGATCCTTAGACCATATAATAATGCAGGATTGCCTTTCAGAAGCTGGGAAAGCTGGGTGAGGATCCTGAGGAAGCCATAACAGTCTTTGCCCATCTTGAGGATGACTCAGGATCTTGTATTTGGTGCAGATCTCTGTGACCACCCGCTTGTCGTGCCGTTCCTCCTCCGGTCTTTGCTGTCTCCTCTAACATTGCTGACACTGGCGGAGATAAGCGGCGGCGGCGCAGGATGTTCGATCGCCTCTGTGTACACTTCAATCGGCGGTTCCGTTTCACTATCTGCCGGATTTTCTGCGCCTCTTTGTGGTTAGGTGACCTTTGTGATAACCCGCTGATAGTTTGCCAGGTTCGCTCGCCGTTTTGTCGCGTGGATGACATTTTTGGGCTTTCCTGCGCCCTTTACATGAAGGATGTTGTCCGTGATGTTCAGTCCTCACCGCCTGTGATACACTACAGAGATGGTGGCGCCGCCGAGGACAACGAGATTATCTGTGCTGACTCCGGAGGACGGTCATATCCGAAAGTGAGCTGCGGCTGTGGAAAATCCTTTATTTCAGGGACCTAACGTTTACACGAGTCACACACTACTTACAGATCACATTGATGGACAGCGGCTCGGACGCGTCTTCTTCACCAGTCTGGTTGGCCGTGTTCACACAGCGGTACGGTCCGTTCTGCCACTCGGTGATGTCACTCAGGTGCATCAGAAGCCGCTCCTCCACACGACTGATATTGACGCTGAAATACCAACATCTCATGTACTGGGAGGAATCCAGAGACACCCAGGTCCTCATCCACTGCAAGGGAAAGAAGAGACAACATGAAGACAGGCACTACAAGTCACAGCAGTCAGAGCAACAGCATGGAGAGGAGAGGAAGTGAGCGACCCGCAAAGGAGAAGGAGAGAGTGACAGAGGCCGCAGAGCAGAAGGAGAGAGAGACAAGGGGCCGCAGAGGAGAAGGAGAGAGAGACAAGGGGCCGCAGAGGAGAGGGAGGGAGTGACATGGGCTGCAGAGGAGAGGGAGAGAGCGATAAGGGGCCGCAGAGGAGAAGGAGAGAGCGACAGGGGCCGCAGAGGAGAGGGAGGGAGTGACATGGGCTGCAGAGGAGAGGGAGAGAGCGATAAGGGGCCGCAGAGGAGAAGGAGAGAGCGACAGGGGCCGCAGAGGAGAGGGAGAGAGCGACAAGGGGGCCGCAGAGGAGAAGGAGAGAGCGACAAGGGGGCCGCAGAGGAGAGGGAGAGAGAGACATGGGCTGCAGAGGAGAGGGAGAGAGTGACATGGGCTGCAGAGGAGAGGGAGAGAGCGACAAGGGGCCGCAGAGGAGAGGGAGAGAGCGATAAGGGGCCGCAGAGGAGAAGGAGAGAGAGACAAGGGGCCGCAGAGGAGAAGGAGAGAGAGACAAGGGGCCGCAGAGGAGAGGGAGGGAGTGACATGGGCTGCAGAGGAGAGGGAGAGAGCGATAAGGGGCCGCAGAGGAGAAGGAGAGAGCGACAGGGGCCGCAGAGGAGAGGGAGAGAGCAATAAGGGGCCGCAGAGGAGAGGGAGGGAGTGACATGGGCTGCAGAGGAGAGGGAGAGAGCGATAAGGGGCCGCAGAGGAGAAGGAGAGAGAGACATGGGCTGCAGAGGAGAGGGAGGGAGTGACATGGGCTGCAGAGGAGAGGGAGAGAGCGATAAGGGGCCGCAGAGGAGAAGGAGAGAGCGACAGGGGCCACAGAGGAGAGGGAGAGAGCGACAAGGGGGCCGCAGAGGAGAAGGAGAGAGAGACAAGGGGCCGCAGAGGAGAGGGAGGGAGTGACATGGGCTGCAGAGGAGAGGGAGAGAGCGACATGGGCTGCAGAGGAGAGGGAGAGAGCGATAAGGGGCCGCAGAGGAGAAGGAGAGAGCGACAGGGGCCGCAGAGGAGAGGGAGAGAGCGACAGGGGCCGCAGAGGAGAGGGAGAGAGCGACAGGGGCCGCAGAGGAGAGGGAGAGAGAGACATGGGCTGCAGAGGAGAGGGAGGGAGTGACATGGGCTGCAGAGGAGAGGGAGAGAGCGATAAGGGGCCGCAGAGGAGAAGGAGAGAGCGACAGGGGCCACAGAGGAGAGGGAGAGAGTGACAAGGGGCCGCAGAGGAGAGGGAGAGAGCGATAAGGGGCCGCAGAGGAGAGGGAGAGAGCGATAAGGGGCCACAGAGGAGAGGGAGAGAGTGACAGGGGCCGCAGAGGAGAGGGAGAGAGCGACAAGGGGCCGCAGAGGAGAGGGAGAGAGCGATAAGGGGCCGCAGAGGAGAGGGAGAGAGTGACAAGGGGCCGCAGAGGAGAGGGAGAGAGCGACAGGGGCCGCAGAGGAGAGGGAGAGAGAGACATGGGCTGCAGAGGAGAGGGAGGGAGTGACATGGGCTGCAGAGGAGAGGGAGAGAGCGATAAGGGGCCGCAGAGGAGAAGGAGAGAGTGACAGGGGCCGCAGAGGAGAGGGAGAGAGTGACAGGGGCCGCAGAGGAGAGGGAGAGAGCGATAAGGGGCCGCAGAGGAGAGGGAGAGAGCGATAAGGGGCCGCAGAGGAGAGGGAGAGAGCGACAAGGGGCCGCAGAGGAGAGGGAGAGAGTGACAAGGGGCCGCAGAGGAGAGGGAGAGAGCGTGACAAGGGGCTGCAGAGGAGAGGGAGAGAGCGATAAGGGGCTGCAGAGGAGAGGGAGAGAGCGATAAGGGGCCACAGAGGAGAGGGAGAGAGCGACAAGGGGCCGCAGAGGAGAGGGAGAGAGCGATAAGGGGCTGCAGAGGAGAGGGAGAGAGTGACAGGGGCCGCAGAGGAGAGGGAGAGAGCGATAAGGGGCCGCAGAGGAGAGGGAGAGAGTGACAAGGGGCCGCAGAGGAGAGGGAGAGAGCGACAAGGGGGCCGCAGAGGAGGAGAGATGCACAAGGGCTGCAGAGGAGAGGGAGAGAGCGACAGGGGACGCAGAGGAGAGGGAGAGATGCACAAGGGCTGCAGAGGAGAGGGAGAGAGCGACAAGGGGCTGCAGAGGAGAGGGAGAGAGCGACAAGGGGCCGCAGAGGAGAGGGAGAGAGCGACAGGGGCCACAGAGGAGAAGGAGAGAGCGACAGGGGCCACAGAGGAGAGGAAGAGAGCGCGAAAAGGGGCCGCAGAGGAGAGGGAGTGAACGGCAAGAGGGCCGCAGAGGAGAAGGAGAGAGCGACAAGGGGCCGCAGAGGAGAAGGAGAGAGTGACATGGGCTAAAGAAGAGAGGGAGGGAGAGACAAGGGGCCACAGAGGAGAGGGAGAGAGAGCGAGAAGGGCCGAAGAGGAGAGGGAGAGTGCGACAGGGGCCACAGAGGAGAGGTAGAACATGACTTTATAATTAACACTAGGGACTGCCATGCAGGTGTCTAAGAAAGCTGGATGACAAGCTCTATATGAGAATTATTGGCCACCATGATGCTAATAACTGCTCAGTAGGAAGGTCCCATAAACATCCCATATAAACTTATTGCCCATTATTATCACTCCTATTACTGTGTGTCAGTCTTCACTGTATTTCTGGCATTCTATTCAGTCATTAGTAAGCTCAGGATGTAAAAGGCTCCGGCACCCTCCCCATAATGGTTGTAGGAAATGTAGGAGAGCGCAGATTAAGGAGCAGGTATTCTATACTACAACATATGACAGATGTGATGATGCAGAGCTGCCGCCTACGAGGCCTCCACTGCGGATTATGGATTGTCCTCTGACTGCAGATTCTCTAAAGGAAGAGGTCACGAGCCTTGAACATTCCTCCGAAACCAGGCAGAAATGCAGCAGATACCCCTCCATCACTGCCGCACAAAGAGGAGATTTCCCCGGCGGCCGACAGCGGCTTCATTGTAATCTACAAAATCAATGCGCCCCATAGAGAGCCGAGAACAAGAGTATATATCCGAGCCCAGGACCAGGAGCGGGGGCTTAAAGGGGAAGGGGCACTGCAATGTAATACATGTACAATAACAACATACATCATGTATTAACCTCCAGAGCTGCGCTCACTATTCTGCTGGTACAGTCACTGTGTACATACATTACATCACTTATCCTGTATTATACTCCAGAGCTGCGCTCACTATTCTGCTGGTACAGTCACTGTGTACATACATTACATTACTTATCCTGTATTATACCCCAGAGCTGCGCTCACTATTCTGCTGGTGCAGTCACTGTGTACATACATTACATCACTTATCCTGTATTATACTCCAGAGCCGCGCTCACTATTCTGCTGGTACAGTCACTGTGTACATACATTACTTATCCTGTATTATACTCCAGAGCTGCGCTCACTATTCTGCTGGTGCAGTCACTGTGTACATACATTACATTACTTATTCTGTATTACACTCCAGAGCTGCGCTCACTATTCTGCTGGTACAGTCACTGTGTACATACATTACATTACTTATCCTGTATTATACTCCAGAGCTGCGCTCACTATTCTGCTGGTGCAGTCACTGTGTACATACATTACATTATTTATCCTGTATTATTCTCCAGAGCTGCGCTCGCTATTCTGCTGGTGCAGTCACTGTGTACATACATTACATTACTTATCCTGTATTATACTCCAGAGCTGCGCTCGCTATTCTGCTGGTATAGTCACTGTGTACATACATTACATTACTTCTCCTGTATTATACTCCAGAGCTGCGCTCACTATCCTGCTGGTCACTGTGTACATACATTACATTACTTATCCTGTATTATACCCCAGAGCTGCGCTCACTATTCTGCTGGTACAGTCACTGTGTACATACATTACATTACTTATCCTGTATTATACTCCAGAGCTGCGCTCACTATTCTGCTGGTGCAGTCACTGTGTACATACATTACATTACTTATCCTGTATTATACTCCAGAGCTGCGCTCACTATTCTGCTGGTACAGTCACTGTGTACATACAATACATTACTTATCCTGTATTATACTCCAGAGCTGCACTCACTATTCTGCTGGTACAGTCACTGTGTACATACATTACATTACTTATCTTGTATTATACTCCAGAGCTGCGCTCACTATTCTGCTGGTGCAGTCACTGTGTACATACATTACATTACTTATCCTGTATTATACCCCAGAGCTGCGCTCACTATTCTGCTGTACTGTCACTGTGTACATACATTACATTACTTATCCTGTATTATACCCCAGAGCTGCGCTCACTATTCTGCTGGTACAGTCACTGTGTACATACATTACATTACTTATCCTGTATTATACTCCAGAGCTGCGCTCACTATTCTGCTGGTACAGTCACTGTGTACATACATTACATTACTTATCCTGTATTATACTCCAGAGCTGCGCTCACTATTCTGCTGGTGTAGTCACTGTGTACATACATTACATTACTTATCCTGTATTATACTCCAGAGCTGCGCTCACTATTCTGCTGGTGTAGTCACTGTGTACATACATTACATTACTTATCCTGTATTATACTGCAGAGCTGCGCTCACTATTCTTCTGGTACAGTCACTGTGTACATACATTACATTACTTATCCTGTATTATACTCCAGAGCTGCGCTCACTATTCTGCTGGTGCAGTCACTGTGTACATACATTACATTACTTATCCTGTATTATACTCCAGAGCTGCGCTCACTATTCTGCTGGTGCAGTCACTGTGTACATACATTACATTACTTATCCTGTATTATACCCCAGAGCTGCGCTCACTATTCTGCTGGTACAGTCACTGTGTACATACATTACATTACTTATCCTGTATTATACTCCAGAGCTGCGCTCACTATTCTGCTGGTGCAGTCACTGTGTACATACATTACATTACTTATCCTGTATTATACTCCAGAGCTGCGCTCACTATTCTGCTGGTGTAGTCACTGTGTACATACATTACATTACTTATCCTGTATTATACTCCAGAGCTGCGCTCACTATTCTGCTGGTGTAGTCACTGTGTACATACATTACATTACTTATCCTGTATTATACTGCAGAGCTGCGCTCACTATTCTGCTGGTACAGTCACTGTGTACATACATTACATTACTTATCCTGTATTATACTCCAGAGCTGCGCTCACTATTCTGCTGGTACAGTCACTGTGTACATACATTACATTACTTATCCTGTATTATACTCCAGAGCTGCGCTCACTATTCTGCTGGTGCAGTCACTGTGTACATACATTACATTACTTATCCTGTATTATACTCCAGAGCTGCGCTCACTATTCTGCTGGTACAGTCACTGTGTACATACATTACATTACTTATCCTGTATTATACTCCAGAGCTGCGCTCACTATTCTGCTGGTACAGTCACTGTACATACATTACATTACTTATCCTGTATTATACTCCAGAGCTGCGCTCGCTATTCTGCTGGTACAGTCACTGTGCACATACATTACATCACTTATCCTGTATTATACTCCAGAGCTGCGCTCACTACTCCACAAGCTGTATACATCCAGGTCTTGGTTCACACACCTGAGACAATGAAGGGGTTATCAGTAGTCAGTCAGTTGCCGGTCGTGGCCGGTTACTCAGCCCAGTAATGTGCCCGGACCGGTTTTATCACTTCCTTGTTATTGCGGCTCTCTGGCTGCAGGACATGTTTATGACGTCACCGTCTGCAGTTTGTAGGACAAATAAACCGCCATAGAACGTACTGCAGCCTCTTATAAGGTCTAGAGGTCCCGCCATTTCTGGGAAAGCTGGGTGACCACCAATACGA
Organism: Leptodactylus fuscus; assembly: GCF_031893055.1. Taxonomy (NCBI): domain Eukaryota; kingdom Metazoa; phylum Chordata; class Amphibia; order Anura; family Leptodactylidae; genus Leptodactylus; species Leptodactylus fuscus. Next base: position 182,649,265 of record NC_134270.1, on the reverse strand, counting down.
CCGCCACCAGAATAATAAAAGGGGCTGCAGGACAGTCGGAGAAGGACTCAGAGACATTCGATGGGGCCATAATCCCGCCTGGTGCTCTAGTGCGCCCCTAGAGGAGAGGTGGCGGCACAGGTACAGGGGCCTCTGCACTGAAGTCTGGGGCAGGTATAGGGTCAGCAGCAGAGAGTCAGCATTGTGATTACAGCTCTGGAGCACCATCGCCATCATATAGAAACCAGTTACACGGCAGCAGGTGACATTATATGGCGGCACGGAGCGGGTGTAGTACGGCTGTCACCCCGCAGAGCGTCCGCAGCAGAGAACAAGTGATAAACACGGGCGTATCAGCGCCATCTGTCTGCTGGGCAAAATGTCACCGACATAAGAGAAGGTTCCAGAACAAGTGCCACAGCGACCTGCGGATGGCGACACAACGGCGGGGAGGAGGAGGGGCAGATGTGTAAGAAGGAAGGGGGAGAAGGATGGACAGGGGGGGGTATGGGTGGGATGTCAGGGGCGCTGCCATGTGACCGCCACCTACAGGGAGCACACATTATCTCATTGGGTGACGATCAAATATGCAATTTGGGATTCTGGGAAGGCTGGGTGACAACTCAAGCGAAAGCAGTAAGGTCGGCCGTATTGGTTGTCAGTCGTACTGTGCTCTAGTGCTCGCTCCCCAGTACTCAGTGTGCACTGTGCTCTAGCGCTCGCTCCCCTGTACTCAGTGTGTACTGTGCTCTAGTGCTCGCTCCCCAGTACTCAGTGTGTACTGTGCTCTAGCGCTCGCTCCCCTGTACTCAGTGTGCACTGTGCTCTAGCGCTCGCTCCCCTGTACTCAGTGTGCACTGTGCTCTAGCGCTCTCTCACTGGAATCAGTGTGCACTATGCTCTAGCGCTCGCTCCCCTGTACTCAGTGTGCACTGTGCTCTAGCGCTCGCTCCCCTGTACTCAGTGTGCACTGTGCTCTAGCGCTCTCTCACTGGAATCAGTGTGCACTATGCTCTAGCGCTCGCTCCCCTGTACTCAGTGTGCACTGTGCTCTAGCGCTCTCTCACTGGAATCAGTGTGCACTATGCTCTAGCGCTCGCTCCCCTGTACTCAGTGTGCACTGTGCTCTAGCGCTCTCTCACTGGAATCAGTGTGCACTGTGCTCTAGCGCTCGCTCCCCTGTACTCAGTGTGCACTGTGCTCTAGCGCTCTCTCACTGGAATCAGTGTGCACTATGCTCTAGCGCTCGCTCCCCTGTACTCAGTGTGCACTGTGCTCTAGCGCTCGCTCCCCTGTACTCAGTGTGCACTGTGCTCTAGCGCTCTCTCACTGGAATCAGTGTGCACTATGCTCTAGCGCTCGCTCCCCTGTACTCAGTGTGCACTGTGCTCTAGCGCTCTCTCACTGGAATCAGTGTGCACTGTGCTCTAGCGCTCGCTCCCCTGTACTCAGTGTGCACTGTGCTCTAGCGCTCTCTCACTGGAATCAGTGTGCACTATGCTCTAGCGCTCGCTCCCCTGTACTCAGTGTGCACTGTGCTCTAGCGCTCGCTCCCCTGTACTCAGTGTGCACTGTGCTCTAGCGCTCACTCCCCTGTACTCAGTGTGCACTGTGCTCTAGCGCTCGCTCCCCTGTACCCAGTGTGGACTGTGCTCTAGTGCTCGCTCCCCAGTACTCAGTCTGCACTGTGCTCTAGCGCTCTCTCCCCTGTACCCAGTGTGGACTGTGCTCTAGTGCTCGCTCCCCTGTACTCAGTCTGCACTGTGCTCTAGCGCTCTCTCCCCTGTACTCAGTGTGATCTAGCGCTCGCTCCCCTGTACTCAGTGTGCTCTAGCGCTCGCTCCCCTGTACTCAGTGTGCTCTAGCGCTCCCTCCCCTGTACTCAGTGTGCTCTAGCGCTCTCTCCCCTGTACTCAGTGTGATCTAGCGCTCGCTCCCCTGTACTCAGTGTGCTCTAGCGCTCTCTCCCCTGTACTCAGTGTGCACTGTGCTCTAGCGCTCGCTCCCCTGTACTCAGTGTGCTCCCGCACGCAGCTCTTTAGAACATCCATCACACGGTGCGCGGCAGAAACAAACAATTGCTGACGTTGTGGAGCCGAATCAGAGCGGAGAGAAGAAGGAGCCGCGGAGCGAGACCCGAGCGCTGTGTAATTGTATTTGCTTTTCATTTTACAAGTTAAACTTTTGGTTCTCTCTTTGTTTAGTGTAAAACAAACATTTCTAACAGAAGATTCTTTATTCTCCGAGCCGCAGATCTGCAAAGACAAGAGAGCGAGGCCGGAGGAGGCGGCAGCAACCCAAAGTGTCCTTCACAGCAGTGCAGGGGTTAAAGGCTCCGAGGAGCGACTAGTCATGTACATAGGACTGTCCAGGGGCAAGAGGGGGCCAAAGTGACTGCTCCCGGGGCCCCTGAGGGAGGCGACACAGAGCAAGGCCACAGGGTAGTATACAGGAGGTATCACATAGGGCGACTGTGTGATACATATACAGATATACACACCACCCCTCCCCCACACTCCGGAGCAGGAAGCGCAACGCTGGTCATATGATAGAGCAAATACAACCACACATGACATCATCGGAAGATAAAGATCTGAGCAAACATAACACAATGTAACTGCAACATAAACAGAGAGAAGTCACCACACTGAACCTAAAATACTCTGCGCTGCTGGGAATTCAACAACACTTTATATGTACACAGTGACTGACCCAGCAGAATAGTGAGCGCAGCTCTGGAGTATAATACAGGATAAGTAATGAAATGTATGTACACAGTGACTGTACCAGCAGAATAGTGAGCGCAGCTCTGGAGTATAATACAGGATAAGTAATGTAATGTATGTACACAGTGACTGCACCAGCAGAATAGTAAGCGCAGCTCTGGGGTATAATACAGGATAAGTAATGTAATGTATGTACACAGTGACTGTACCAGCAGAATAGTGAGTGCAGCTCTGGAGTATAATACAAGATAAGTAATGTCAGGATCAGTAATGTCATACATGTATATATGTCTCCCATACATATATTCCCATATAGCTGTACTTACCCTGCTGTATTTTTGGAACGTATAATTCGCCATGTCGGTGTCATCGTCTGCCAGACACTCCAGGGTCACATCATCGCCCTCTAGGACAGGAGCCTCCGGCCCGGTGATGGTCAGTTTGGCATACGCTGGGGACAGATATAATTCTATAAGTCTCTTTTACACATTTTATTATCACAACCAAAGTCATTTTTGACAAGTTATATTTGCCCTACTGACATAAACCGCATGTTATTTTTAGGTCAGGGTGCACAGACCGTACAGCCACCACTAGAGGGCGCTCCATGTATACAGGGGACATGTACAGCAAGCAGAGGTCCTGAAACTAGTGAAAGGCCATAACACAATAGGGGAGAGACATCGAACTGGCGCAGGAGGATTTTTGCAGAGGACCCAGCAGTGAGACGCTCATCACCATGGCGGAGGACATGTAGTGACTGCTGGAGGATGATGACTCCTCCATTGTCCTGACCGCGCTTTTATTTACAGCAGATCTATCAGCGCCAGGTACCGGCGACCTTCTCCTCCGCGCTCTAATGACTGCCGCACTTCTCCGGTACTTGTCAGTGGCGATGAAAGTGTCGGCTTTAGTGGGCTGTAGTCAGCGACCGCTCGGCAGACAATATCAGTCACAGTGTGATCTTCTCATGTTCACGGTGACTTACATGCCTGGTAATTTTATCATCCCCGGAGGGGGCCGCGTCCCCGCAGGATCTGAGACACCTTTGTAGATCAAGTGACGAAGCTTCAGAGCTGAAATTAAACCGAACAGAACAAATCTGATGTCGGCTCTTTGTAGGTGGAGGATTAGCTCACAGGCCTGAAGGAACGTTACAATGAGAAGGCCCCGAAAAGGAGCAATCACGGAAATGGCAGCGAATCCGCCATCTGATAGACCTTAAAGGGGCGGCAAAGTCCTATTAAAGACTAATTGACCAGCTCTGGACACTGCCCGGCGCTATAGACAATGCCCTGACACCAAACTGGTCCATATATAGGGGAGGTCTGGAGTCTGTATACAGGGGAGGTCTGGTCTGGGGTCTGTATACAGGGGAGGCCTGGGGTCTGTATACAGGGGGGGGTCTGTATACAGGGGGAGGTCTGGTCTGGGGTCTGTATACAGGGGGAGGTCTGGGGTCTGTATACAGGGGGAGGTCTGGTCTGGGGTCTGTATACAGGGGGAGGTCTGGTCTGGGGTCTGTATACAGGGGGAGGTCTGGGGTCTGTATACAGGGGGAGGTCTGGTCTGGGGTCTGTATACAGGGGGAGGTCTGGGGTCTGTATACAGGGGGAGGTCTGGTCTGGGGTCTGTATACAGGGGGAGGTCTGGGGTCTGTATACAGGGGGAGGTCTGGTCTGGGGTCTGTATACAGGGGGAGGTCTGGGGTCTGTATACAGGGGGAGGTCTGGTCTGGGGTCTGTATACAGGGGGAGGTCTGGGGTCTGTATACAGGGGGAGGTCTGTATACAGGGGGAGGTCTGGTCTGCGGTCTGTATACAGGGGGAGGTCTGGAGTCTGTATACAGGGGAGGTCTGGGGTCTGTATACAGGGGGACGTCTGTATACAGGGGGAGGTCTGGTCTGGGGTCTGTATACAGGGGGAGGTCTGGGGTCTGTATACAGGGGGAGGTCTGGTCTGGGGTCTGTATACAGGGGGAGGTCTTATCTGGGGTCTGTATACAGGGGGAGGTCTGGTCTGGGGTCTGTATACAGGGGGAGGTCTGGTCTGGGGTCCGTATACAGGGGAGGTCTGGGGTCTGTATACAGGGGGAGGTCTGGTCTGGGGTCTGTATACAGGGGAGGTCTGGGGTCTGTATACAGGGGGAGGTCTGGGGTCTGTATATAGGGGGAGGTCTGGGGTTTGTATACAGGGGGAGGTCTGGTCTGGGGTCTGTATACAGGGGGAGGTCTGGTCTGGGGTCTGTATACAGGGGGAGGTCTGGTCTGGGGTCTGTATACAGGGGGAGGTCTGGTCTGGGGTCTGTATACAGGGGGAGGTCTGGTCTGGGGTCTGTATACAGGGGGAGGTCTGGGGTCTGTATACAGGGGGAGGTCTGGGGTCTGTATACAGGGGGAGGTCTGGGGTCTGTATACAGGGGGAGGTCTGGGGTCGGTATACAGGGGGGATCTGGGGGCTGAAGACTTTTGCACGCCCCTCTTGTCGGATGTTATTACTTTATTGATACTTTGTGTTTATCACTGAAAATCTCAGTAAAATACATTTATATTTGTGGCTCCGCCTCCCGGACTCTCGCTGACACCCGGACTCTACCACATTATGTACGACGCTCTGACAACTGTTACGAGCCGCGCTCCTGTACGTACTCTCCAGTGACTCGCACAGCTGAGGATCTGTCACAGTGTACCGCACTCCGGTCTATGGCGCAGACTTGGCTAGTGACGCACTATTGTTATAAAGAGGAAATGAGCGATGGCGGCGAAAACAGGAAGAAGCCGAAGACGTCACCCCCGACCCGAGGCCGTAATTACCCGGAGAGAACAGAGGGAACGACAGGAAGAGCAAACAAGGCTCATGTCATAGGAGACGGAAATTAAAGAGGCCTCGCACCATATAATAAATACCTCCCCCCCCCCCCCCCCCTATATACTGCGGGCAGGAATGCTGGGAGTTGTAGTCTCAGAGTGAGAGGAGGAGAGATTGGATACACTTAGATACACCCGGCAGGTGCGGCTCTTCTGTATAGCAGTCACTGCCAAGGAGGCGACATTGTGGAAGACCCTGCCTTATAGATGGGAGACCCCGGGAGGGAAATCACCCCAGAAAGTAAGAAGCTTCTAGAAGCTGGAGAGTCCCTGCCGGCCCTCCCTGGAGACCCCGCCAACCCAATACTAGGTGTGAGCCCCCCCGCCGGCCCTATACTAGGTGTGAGGACCCCCGCCAACCGAATACCAGGTGTGAGGACACCCGCCGGCCAAATGCAAGGTGTGAGCCCCCCGCCTGCCCTATACTAGGTGTGAGCCCCCCGCCGGCCCTATACTAGGTGTGAGCCCCCCGCCGGCCCTATACTAGGTGTGAGCCCCCCGCCGGCCCTATACTAGGTGTGAGCCCCCCCGCCTGCCCTATACTAGGTGTGAGCCCCCCCGCCTGCCCTATACTAGGTGTGAGCCCCCTGCTGGCCCTATACTAGGTGTGAGCCCCCCGCCGGCCCAATAACAGATGAGCCCCTGTCGGCCCTATACTAGGTGTGAGCCCCCCCGCCTGCCCTATACTAGGTGTGAGCCCCCCGCCGGCCCTATACTAGGTGTGAGCCCCCCGCCGGCCCTATACTAGGTGTGAGCCCCCCCGCCTGCCCTATACTAGGTGTGAGCCCCCCCGCCTGCCCTATACTAGGTGTGAGCCCCCTGCTGGCCCTATACTAGGTGTGAGCCCCCCGCCGGCCCAATAACAGATGAGCCCCTGTCGGCCCAATACTAGGTGTGAGCCCCCCGCCGGCCCTATACTAGGTGTGAGCCCCCCCGCCTGCCCTATACTAGGTGTGAGCCCCCTGCTGGCCCTATACTAGGTGTAAGCCCCCCGCCGGCCCTATACTAGGTGTGAGCCCCCCGCTGGCCCTATACTAGGTGTGAGCCCCCCGCCGGCCCTATACTAGGTGTGAGCCCCCCGCCGGCCCTATACTAGGTGTGAGCCCCCCGCCGGCCCTATACTAGGTGTGAGCCCCCCGCCGGCCCTATACTAGGTGTGAGCCCCCCGCCGGCCCTATACTAGGTGTGAGCCCCCCGCCGGCCCTATACTAGGTGTGAGCCCCCCGCCGGCCCTATACTAGGTGTGAGCCCCCCGCCGGCCCTATACTAGGTGTGAGCCCCCCGCCGGCCCTATACTAGGTGTGAGCCCCCCGCCGGCCCTATACTAGGTGTGAGCCCCCCGCCGGCCCTATACTAGGTGTGAGCCCCCCGCCGGCCCTATACTAGGTGTGAGCCCCCCGCCGGCCCTATACTAGGTGTGAGCCCCCCGCCGGCCCTATACTAGGTGTGAGCCCCCCGCCGGCCCTATACTAGGTGTGAGCCCCCCGCCGGCCCTATACTAGGTGTGAGCCCCCCGCCGGCCCTATACTAGGTGTGAGCCCCCCGCCTGCCCTATACTAGGTGTGAGCCCCCCGCCGGCCCAATAACAGATGAGCCCCTGTCGGCCCAATACTAGGTGTGAGCCCCCCGCCGGCCCTATACTAGGTGTGAGCCCCCCTGCTGGCCCTATACTAGGTGTGAGCCCCCCGCCGGCCCTATACTAGGTGTGAGCCCCCCGCCGGCCCTATACTAGGTGTGAGCCCCCCGCCGGCCCTATACTAGGTGTGAGCCCCCCGCCTGCCCTATACTAGGTGTGAGCCCCCCGCCTGCCCTATACTAGGTGTGAGCCCCCCGCCTGCCCTATACTAGGTGTGAGCCCCCCGCCTGCCCTATACTAGGTGTGAGCCCCCCCGCCTGCCCTATACTAGGTGTGAGCCCCCCCGCCTGCCCTATACTAGGTGTGAGCCCCCCGCCTGCCCTATACTAGGTGTGAGCCCCCCGCCTGCCCTATACTAGGTGTGAGCCCCCCGCCTGCCCTATACTAGGTGTGAGCCCCCCGCCGGCCCTATACTAGGTGTGAGCCCCCTGCCTGCCCTATACTAGGTGTGAGCCCCCCGCCGGCCCTATACAAGGTGTGAGCCCCCCGCCTGCCCTATACTAGGTGTGAGCCCCCCCGCCGGCCCTATACTAGGTGTGAGCCCCCTGCCTGCCCTATACTAGGTGTGAGCCCCCCGCCTGCCCTATACTAGGTGTGAGCCCCCCCGCCTGCCCTATACTAGGTGTGAGCCCCCCGCCTGCCCTATACTAGGTGTGAGCCCCCCTGCCGGCCCTATACTAGGTGTGAGCCCCCCGCCTGCCCTATACTAGGTGTGAGCCCCCCCGCCGGCCCTATACTAGGTGTGAGCCCCCCGCCGGCCCTATACTAGGTGTGAGCCCCCCGCCTGCCCTATACTAGGTGTGAGCCCCCTGCCTGCCCTATACTAGGTGTGAGCCCCCCGCCGGCCCAATAACAGATGAGCCCCCATCGGCCCCTTCTCTATTCTATGGGAGGGGTCTGGCACTGTATACACCATCAGAGCGCCCCCCGCTGACCACTCCTCCCACTCTCCCAGTTATTCTGTAACGCGGCCGCCATCTATCATCGGTGTAATGGCGGCGAATCCTGGACTGGATTATTATCGACGGCGAATTACAGGTCTGAACAAGGCTCTAGAAGAGCGAGCCGGGGAGAAGGTAAAACCGCCAGGTGTGAACTAGTGCAGAGAATTAACCCTGACTGACCCAGTGTAGGAATATCACATGGAAGGAAAGTAACACAAAGAGGCACAACAACAATGACGTCATGAGTGCAAATAAGACGTCACCAAGTCCACACAGAAAGTTAGTGAAGTAACTCCAGAAGTTTGTCTCACCTCCGCACACCAGGGCCAGGACACACACGGCGGCTCTCATGGCTGCTGTTGTTTTGTCTTCGTGCGATAACTCTGGCGTCTTCCCGGAACACACAAAGCACAAAACCGCAGCGGTAGTCACTCCCTCAGGTATGAACTAGTTTTAGACTCCTCCCGACCAATAGGAGAGCGGCCTGAGTGCGCGTCATCAGTCTCCAGGCAGAGCGGCCCGGCCCGGCCGCTGAGGGGCGGGTCACGTGACCAGGTGGAGGAGGTCGGACGTGTTATATAATGTGGGGAAATCGGCCGATCAGCCGCGATATCGACCATGTGGTTGATATTATTCACTGACTTTGTTTACCTCCCCACATGAGGTCATAAAGATTGCGGGATTGTAAGAGATTGTTTCTCGCAATTTGTATCGTCCGATGTAGCTGACTAGGGTCACGTTGCCACAACAATGACAAAAATTTGACCACAGAATTTTTTGACGCGCTCCCTTCCATTGTGATGTTTCGGGGCGTTTCGGCGATCCCCGGATATACCGCAGTTCAGTTTCTCGCACTCTTAACCCCTTCCTGACACGTTACGTGATAGTGATTTTGTATTTCATAGATTGTTCCCTATCCGTGTTGCGAGGGCTTGGTTTTTGTGGGGCGGCCGCAGTCTCCTGGGGGATATTTTGGGGTCATTTTTATAGATTTTTTTACTGCATTTTCGAGGTTCAGACATTTCGGGACGCGGCAATCCCGGCGGTGACATCACTTACATCCATTATACGATGGCGGCTCAGGAATCCTTTAGGATTTGGGTTTTTAGGTTTCTGACCCTTTATTATCCGTTCCTGCAGTTTTCTGTTGTCGCCTTCGTGACTGTGACAGGAATTAAAAAAAAAAAACATCTCCGACACCCCAAAACCACGAGATGTAAGTACATGAGACGCCGGGCCGGGCCGCAGCCTGACAGGAGGAACCCCGCAGCGACCGACAGGAGGAAGAGACAGCGAGGAGGAAACCGAAACCTGCAGGACTACAGGGGCCACCAACAACCCCCGAAATGAGGGGCCGCAGGGCATCAGGGTCTACACAGGATCAACTTCATCCCTTAGTTCTCAGTAGGGTCACTCTCACCCCCTTAGTTCTCAGTAGGGTCACTCTCACCCTCTTAGTTCTCAGTAGGGTCACTCTCACCCTCTTAGTTCTCAGTAGGGTCACTCTCGCCTCCTTAGTTCTCAGTAGGGTCACTCTCACCCCCTTAGTTCTCAGTGGGGTCACTCTCGCCCCCTTAGTTCTCAGTAGGATCACTCTCACCCCCTTAGTTCTCAGTGTGGTCACTCTCACCCCCTTAGTTCTCAGTAGGGTCACTCTCACCCTCTTAGTTCTCAGTAGGGTCACTCTCGCCCCCTTAGTTCTCAGTAGGGTCACTCTCACCCCCTTAGTTCTCAGTAGGGTCACTCTCGCCCCCTTAGTTCTCAGTAGGGTCACTCTCGCCCTCTTAGTTCTCAGTAGGGTCACTCTCACCCTCTTAGTTCTCAGTAGGGTCACTCTCGCCCCCTTAGTTCTCAGTAGGGTCACTCTCGCCCCCTTAGTTCTCAGTAGGGTCACTCTCGCCCTCTTAGTTCTCAGTAGGGTCACTCTCGCCCCCTTAGTTCTCTGTAGGGTCACTCTCGCCCCCTTAGTTCTCAGTAGGGTCACTCTCGCCCCCTTAGTTCTCAGTAGGGTCACTCTCACCCTCTTAGTTCTCAGTAGGGTCACTCTCACCCCCTTAGTTCTCAGTAGGGTCACTCTCGCCCCCTTAGTTCTCAGTGGGGTCACTCTCACCCTCTTAGTTCTCAGTAGGGTCACTCTCGCCCACTTAGTTCTCAGTAGGATCACTCTCGCCCCCTTAGTTCTCAGTAGGGTCACTCTCACCCTCTTAGTTCTCAGTAGGGTCACTCTCGCCCCCTTAGTTCTCAGTAGGGTCACTCTCACCCTCTTAGTTCTCAGTAGGGTCACTCTCACCCTCTTAGTTCTCAGTAGGGTCACTCTCACCCCCTTAGTTCTCAGTAGGGTCACTCTCACCCTCTTAGTTCTCAGTAGGGTCACTCTCACCCCTTAGTTCTCAGTAGGGTCACTCTCACCCCCTTAGTTCTCAGTAGGGTCACTCTCGTCCCCTTAGTTCTCAGTAGGATCACTCTCACCCTCTTAGTTCTCAGTGGGGTCACTCTCACCCTCTTAGTTCGCAGTAGGGTCACTCTCGCCCTCTTAGTTCTCAGTAGGGTCACTCTCACCCTCTTAGTTCTCAGTAGGGTCACTCTCGCCCCCTTAGTTCTCAGTAGGGTCACTCTCGCCTCCTTAGTTCTCAGTGGGGTCACTCTCACCCCCTTAGTTCTCAGTAGGGTCACTCTCGCCCCCTTAGTTCTCAGTAGGGTCACTCTCACCCTCTTAGTTCTCAGTAGGGTCACTCTCGCCTCCTTAGTTCTCAGTGGGGTCACTCTCGCCCTCTTAGTTCTCAGTAGGGTCACTCTCGCCTCCTTAGTTCTTAGTAGGGTCACTCTCACCCCCTTAGTTCTCAGTGTGGTCACTCTCGCCTCCATAGTTCTCAGTAGGGTCACTCTCGCCCCCTTAGTTCTCAGTAGGGTCACTCTCGCCTCCTTAGTTCTCAGTAGGGTCACTCTCGCCCCCTTAGTTCTCAGTAGGGTCACTCTCGCCTCCTTAGTTCTCAGTAGGGTCACTCTCGCCTCCTTAGTTCTCAGTGGGGTCACTCTCGCCTCCTTAGTTCTCAGTAGGGTCACTCTCGCCTCCTTAGTTCTTAGTAGGGTCACTCTCACCGTCTTAGTTCTCAGTAGGGTCACTCTCGCCTCCTTAGTTCTCAGTGGGGTCACTCTCGCCTCCTTAGTTCTCAGTAGGATCACTCTCACCCTCTTAGTTCTCAGTAGGGTCACTCTCGCCCTCTTAGTTCTCAGTAGGGTCACTCTCGCCTCCTTAGTTCTCAGTAGGGTCACTCTCACCCTCTTAGTTCTCAGTAGGGTCACTCTTACCCTCTTAGTTCTCAGTGGGGTCACTCTCGCCCCCTTAGTTCTCAGTAGGGTCACTCTCACCCTCTTAGTTCTCAGTAGGGTCACTCTCGCCCCCTTAGTTCTCAATAGGGTCACTCTTGCCCCCTTAGTTCTCCGTAGGGTCACTCTCGCCCCCTTAGTTCTCAGTAGGGTCACTATCACCCTCTTAGTTCTCAGTAGGATCACTCTCGCCTCCTTAGTTCTCAGTAGGGTCACTCTCACCCTCTTAGTTCTCAGTGTGGTCACTCTCACCCTCTTAGTTCTTAGTAGGGTCACTCTCACCCTCTTAGTTCTCAATAGGGCCACTCTCGCCCCCTTAGTTCTCAGTAGGGTCACTCTCGCCCCCTTAGTTCTCAGTGGGGTCACTCTCGCCCCCTTAGTTCTCAGTGTGGTCACTCTCGCCCCCTTAGTTCTCAGTAGGATCACTCTCACCCTCTTAGTTCTTAGTAGGGTCACTCTCACCCTCTTAGTTCTCAGTAGGGTCACTCTCGCTCCCTTAGTTCTCAGTGGGGTCACTCTCACCCTCTTAGTTCGCAGTAGGGTCACTCTCGCCCTCTTAGTTCTCAGTAGGGTCACTCTCGCCTCCTTAGTTCTCAGTAGGGTCACTCTCACCCTCTTAGTTCTCAGTAGGGTCACTCTCGCCTCCTTAGTTCTCAGTAGGGTCACTCTCACCCTCTTAGTTCTCAGTAGGATCACTCTCGCGTCCTTAGTTCTCAGTAGGGTCACTCTCACCCTCTTAGTTCTCAGTAGGGTCACTCTCGCCTCCTTAGTTCTCAGTAGGGTCACTCTCACCCTCTTAGTTCTCAGTAGGATCACTCTCGCGTCCTTAGTTCTCAGTAGGGTCACTCTCACCCTCTTAGTTCTCAGTAGGGTCACTCTCACCCTCTTAGTTCTCTGTAGGGTCACTCTCGCCCCCTTTGTTCTCAGTAGGGTCACTCTCGCCCCCTTAGTTCTCAGTGGGGTGACTCTCGCCCCCTTAGTTCTCAGTGTGGTCACTCTCGCCCCCTTAGTTCTTAGTAGGGTCACTCTCGCCCCCTTAGTTCTCAGTAGGGTCACTCTCGCCCCCTTAGTTCTCAGTAGGGTCACTCTCGCCCCCTTAGTTCTCAGTGTGGTCACTCTCGCCCCCTTAGTTCTTAGTGTGGTCACTCTCGCCCCCTTAGTTCTCAGTAGGGTCACTCTCACCCCCTTAGTTCTCAGTAGGGTCACTCTCGCCCCCTTAGTTCTCAGTGTTGTCACTCTCGCCCCCTTAGTTCTCAGTAGGGTCACTCTCGCCCCCTTCGTTCTCAGTAGGGTCACTCTCACCCCCTTAGTTCTCAGTAGGGTCACTCTCGCCCTCTTAGTTCTCAGTAGGGTCACTCTCACCCTCTTAGTTCTTAGTAGGGTCACTCTCACCCTCTTAGTTCTCAATAGGGTCACTCTCGCCCCCTTAGTTCTTAGTAGGGTCACTCTCACCCCCTTAGTTCTCAGTAGGGTCACTCTCGCCCCCTTAGTTCTCAGTAGGGTCACTCTCGCCCCCTTAGTTCTCAGTGTGGTCACTCTCGCCCCCTTAGTTCTTAGTAGGGTCACTCTCACCCCCTTAGTTCTCAGTAGGGTCACTCTCACCCTCTTAGTTCTCAGTGGGGTCACTCTCACCCCCTTAGTTCTCAGTGTGGTCACTCTCGCCCCCTTAGTTCTTAGTAGGGTCACTCTCACCCCCTTAGTTCTCAGTAGGGTCACTCTCACCCTCTTAGTTCTCAGTGGGGTCACTCTCACCCCCTTAGTTCTCTTTGTGGTCACTCTCGCCCCCTTAGTTCTTAGTAGGGTCACTCTCGCCCCCTTAGTTCTCAGTAGGGTCACTCTCGCCCCCTTAGTTCTCAATAGGGTCACTCTCGCCCTCTTAGTTCTTAGTAGGGTCACTCTCGCCCCCTTAGTTCTCAGTAGGGTCACTCTCACCCTCTTAGTTCTCAGTGGGGTCACTCTCGCCCTCTTAGTTCTTAGTAGGGTCACTCTTGCCCTCTTAGTTCTTAGTAGGGTCACTCTCGCCCTCTTAGTTCTCAGTGGGGTCACTCTCGCCCCCTTAGTTCTCAGTAGGGTCACTCTCACCCTCTTAGTTCTCAGGAGAGTCACTCTTGCCCCCTTAGTTCTCAGTGGGGTCACTCTCGCCCTCTTAGTTCTCAGTGGGGTCACTCTCACCCCCTTAGTTCTCAGTGTGGTCACTCTCGCCCCCTTAGTTCTTAGTAGGGTCACTCTCGCCCCCTTAGTTCTCAGTAGGGTCACTCTCGCCCCCTTAGTTCTCAGTAGGGTCACTCTCGCCCTCTTAGTTCTTAGTAGGGTCACTCTCGCCCCCTTAGTTCTCAGTAGGGTCACTCTCACCCCCTTAGTTCTCAGTAGGGTCACTCTCACCCTCTTAGTTCTCAGTAGGGTCACTCTCGCCTCCTTAGTTCTCAGTGGGGTCACTCTCGCCCTCTTAGTTCTCAGTAGGGTCACTCTCGCCTCCTTAGTTCTTAGTAGGGTCACTCTCACCCCCTTAGTTCTCAGTGTGGTCACTCTCGCCTCCATAGTTCTCAGTAGGGTCACTCTCGCCCCCTTAGTTCTCAGTAGGGTCACTCTCGCCTCCTTAGTTCTCAGTAGGGTCACTCTCGCCCCCTTAGTTCTCAGTAGGGTCACTCTCGCCTCCTTAGTTCTCAGTAGGGTCACTCTCGCCTCCTTAGTTCTCAGTGGGGTCACTCTCGCCTCCTTAGTTCTCAGTAGGGTCACTCTCGCCTCCTTAGTTCTTAGTAGGGTCACTCTCACCGTCTTAGTTCTCAGTAGGGTCACTCTCGCCTCCTTAGTTCTCAGTGGGGTCACTCTCGCCTCCTTAGTTCTCAGTAGGATCACTCTCACCCTCTTAGTTCTCAGTAGGGTCACTCTCGCCCTCTTAGTTCTCAGTAGGGTCACTCTCGCCTCCTTAGTTCTCAGTAGGGTCACTCTCACCCTCTTAGTTCTCAGTAGGGTCACTCTTACCCTCTTAGTTCTCAGTGGGGTCACTCTCGCCTCCTTAGTTCTCAGTAGGGTCACTCTCGCCTCCTTAGTTCTCAGTGGGGTCACTCTCGCCTCCTTAGTTCTCAGTAGGGTCACTCTCGCCTCCTTAGTTCTTAGTAGGGTCACTCTCACCGTCTTAGTTCTCAGTAGGGTCACTCTCGCCTCCTTAGTTCTCAGTGGGGTCACTCTCGCCCCCTTAGTTCTCAGTAGGGTCACTCTCGCCCCCTTAGTTCTCAGTGGGGTCACTCTCGCCCCCTTAGTTCTCAGTGTGGTCACTCTCGCCCCCTTAGTTCTCAGTAGGATCACTCTCACCCTCTTAGTTCTTAGTAGGGTCACTCTCACCCTCTTAGTTCTCAGTAGGGTCACTCTCGCTCCCTTAGTTCTCAGTGGGGTCACTCTCACCCTCTTAGTTCGCAGTAGGGTCACTCTCGCCCTCTTAGTTCTCAGTAGGGTCACTCTCGCCTCCTTAGTTCTCAGTAGGGTCACTCTCACCCTCTTAGTTCTCAGTAGGGTCACTCTCGCCTCCTTAGTTCTCAGTAGGGTCACTCTCACCCTCTTAGTTCTCAGTAGGATCACTCTCGCGTCCTTAGTTCTCAGTAGGGTCACTCTCACCCTCTTAGTTCTCAGTAGGGTCACTCTCGCCTCCTTAGTTCTCAGTAGGGTCACTCTCACCCTCTTAGTTCTCAGTAGGATCACTCTCGCGTCCTTAGTTCTCAGTAGGGTCACTCTCACCCTCTTAGTTCTCAGTAGGGTCACTCTCACCCTCTTAGTTCTCTGTAGGGTCACTCTCGCCCCCTTTGTTCTCAGTAGGGTCACTCTCGCCCCCTTAGTTCTCAGTGGGGTGACTCTCGCCCCCTTAGTTCTCAGTGTGGTCACTCTCGCCCCCTTAGTTCTTAGTAGGGTCACTCTCGCCCCCTTAGTTCTCAGTAGGGTCACTCTCGCCCCCTTAGTTCTCAGTAGGGTCACTCTCGCCCCCTTAGTTCTCAGTGTGGTCACTCTCGCCCCCTTAGTTCTTAGTGTGGTCACTCTCGCCCCCTTAGTTCTCAGTAGGGTCACTCTCACCCCCTTAGTTCTCAGTAGGGTCACTCTCGCCCCCTTAGTTCTCAGTGTTGTCACTCTCGCCCCCTTAGTTCTCAGTAGGGTCACTCTCGCCCCCTTCGTTCTCAGTAGGGTCACTCTCGCCCCCTTAGTTCTCAGTAGGGTCACTCTCGCCCTCTTAGTTCTCAGTAGGGTCACTCTCACCCTCTTAGTTCTTAGTAGGGTCACTCTCACCCTCTTAGTTCTCAATAGGGTCACTCTCGCCCCCTTAGTTCTTAGTAGGGTCACTCTCACCCCCTTAGTTCTCAGTAGGGTCACTCTCGCCCCCTTAGTTCTCAGTAGGGTCACTCTCGCCCCCTTAGTTCTCAGTGTGGTCACTCTCGCCCCCTTAGTTCTTAGTAGGGTCACTCTCACCCCCTTAGTTCTCAGTAGGGTCACTCTCACCCTCTTAGTTCTCAGTGGGGTCACTCTCACCCCCTTAGTTCTCAGTGTGGTCACTCTCGCCCCCTTAGTTCTTAGTAGGGTCACTCTCACCCCCTTAGTTCTCAGTAGGGTCACTCTCACCCTCTTAGTTCTCAGTGGGGTCACTCTCACCCCCTTAGTTCTCTTTGTGGTCACTCTCGCCCCCTTAGTTCTTAGTAGGGTCACTCTCGCCCCCTTAGTTCTCAGTAGGGTCACTCTCGCCCCCTTAGTTCTCAATAGGGTCACTCTCGCCCTCTTAGTTCTTAGTAGGGTCACTCTCGCCCCCTTAGTTCTCAGTAGGGTCACTCTCACCCTCTTAGTTCTCAGTGGGGTCACTCTCGCCCTCTTAGTTCTTAGTAGGGTCACTCTTGCCCTCTTAGTTCTTAGTAGGGTCACTCTCGCCCTCTTAGTTCTCAGTGGGGTCACTCTCGCCCCCTTAGTTCTCAGTAGGGTCACTCTCACCCTCTTAGTTCTCAGGAGAGTCACTCTTGCCCCCTTAGTTCTCAGTGGGGTCACTCTCGCCCTCTTAGTTCTCAGTGGGGTCACTCTCACCCCCTTAGTTCTCAGTGTGGTCACTCTCGCCCCCTTAGTTCTTAGTAGGGTCACTCTCGCCCCCTTAGTTCTCAGTAGGGTCACTCTCGCCCCCTTAGTTCTCAGTAGGGTCACTCTCGCCCTCTTAGTTCTTAGTAGGGTCACTCTCGCCCCCTTAGTTCTCAGTAGGGTCACTCTCACCCCCTTAGTTCTCAGTAGGGTCACTCTCACCCTCTTAGTTCTCAGTAGGGTCACTCTCGCCTCCTTAGTTCTCAGTGGGGTCACTCTCGCCCTCTTAGTTCTCAGTAGGGTCACTCTCGCCTCCTTAGTTCTTAGTAGGGTCACTCTCACCCCCTTAGTTCTCAGTGTGGTCACTCTCGCCTCCATAGTTCTCAGTAGGGTCACTCTCGCCCCCTTAGTTCTCAGTAGGGTCACTCTCGCCTCCTTAGTTCTCAGTAGGGTCACTCTCGCCCCCTTAGTTCTCAGTAGGGTCACTCTCGCCTCCTTAGTTCTCAGTAGGGTCACTCTCGCCTCCTTAGTTCTCAGTGGGGTCACTCTCGCCTCCTTAGTTCTCAGTAGGGTCACTCTCGCCTCCTTAGTTCTTAGTAGGGTCACTCTCACCGTCTTAGTTCTCAGTAGGGTCACTCTCGCCTCCTTAGTTCTCAGTGGGGTCACTCTCGCCTCCTTAGTTCTCAGTAGGATCACTCTCACCCTCTTAGTTCTCAGTAGGGTCACTCTCGCCCTCTTAGTTCTCAGTAGGGTCACTCTCGCCTCCTTAGTTCTCAGTAGGGTCACTCTCACCCTCTTAGTTCTCAGTAGGGTCACTCTTACCCTCTTAGTTCTCAGTGGGGTCACTCTCGCCCCCTTAGTTCTCAGTAGGGTCACTCTCACCCTCTTAGTTCTCAGTAGGGTCACTCTCGCCCCCTTAGTTCTCAATAGGGTCACTCTTGCCCCCTTAGTTCTCCGTAGGGTCACTCTCGCCCCCTTAGTTCTCAGTAGGGTCACTATCACCCTCTTAGTTCTCAGTAGGATCACTCTCGCCTCCTTAGTTCTCAGTAGGGTCACTCTCACCCTCTTAGTTCTCAGTGTGGTCACTCTCACCCTCTTAGTTCTTAGTAGGGTCACTCTCACCCTCTTAGTTCTCAATAGGGCCACTCTCGCCCCCTTAGTTCTCAGTAGGGTCACTCTCGCCCCCTTAGTTCTCAGTGGGGTCACTCTCGCCCCCTTAGTTCTCAGTGTGGTCACTCTCGCCCCCTTAGTTCTCAGTAGGATCACTCTCACCCTCTTAGTTCTTAGTAGGGTCACTCTCACCCTCTTAGTTCTCAGTAGGGTCACTCTCGCTCCCTTAGTTCTCAGTGGGGTCACTCTCACCCTCTTAGTTCGCAGTAGGGTCACTCTCGCCCTCTTAGTTCTCAGTAGGGTCACTCTCGCCTCCTTAGTTCTCAGTAGGGTCACTCTCACCCTCTTAGTTCTCAGTAGGGTCACTCTCGCCTCCTTAGTTCTCAGTAGGGTCACTCTCACCCTCTTAGTTCTCAGTAGGATCACTCTCGCGTCCTTAGTTCTCAGTAGGGTCACTCTCACCCTCTTAGTTCTCAGTAGGGTCACTCTCGCCTCCTTAGTTCTCAGTAGGGTCACTCTCACCCTCTTAGTTCTCAGTAGGATCACTCTCGCGTCCTTAGTTCTCAGTAGGGTCACTCTCACCCTCTTAGTTCTCAGTAGGGTCACTCTCACCCTCTTAGTTCTCTGTAGGGTCACTCTCGCCCCCTTTGTTCTCAGTAGGGTCACTCTCGCCCCCTTAGTTCTCAGTGGGGTGACTCTCGCCCCCTTAGTTCTCAGTGTGGTCACTCTCGCCCCCTTAGTTCTTAGTAGGGTCACTCTCGCCCCCTTAGTTCTCAGTAGGGTCACTCTCGCCCCCTTAGTTCTCAGTAGGGTCACTCTCGCCCCCTTAGTTCTCAGTGTGGTCACTCTCGCCCCCTTAGTTCTTAGTGTGGTCACTCTCGCCCCCTTAGTTCTCAGTAGGGTCACTCTCACCCCCTTAGTTCTCAGTAGGGTCACTCTCGCCCCCTTAGTTCTCAGTGTTGTCACTCTCGCCCCCTTAGTTCTCAGTAGGGTCACTCTCGCCCCCTTCGTTCTCAGTAGGGTCACTCTCGCCCCCTTAGTTCTCAGTAGGGTCACTCTCGCCCTCTTAGTTCTCAGTAGGGTCACTCTCACCCTCTTAGTTCTTAGTAGGGTCACTCTCACCCTCTTAGTTCTCAATAGGGTCACTCTCGCCCCCTTAGTTCTTAGTAGGGTCACTCTCACCCCCTTAGTTCTCAGTAGGGTCACTCTCGCCCCCTTAGTTCTCAGTAGGGTCACTCTCGCCCCCTTAGTTCTCAGTGTGGTCACTCTCGCCCCCTTAGTTCTTAGTAGGGTCACTCTCACCCCCTTAGTTCTCAGTAGGGTCACTCTCACCCTCTTAGTTCTCAGTGGGGTCACTCTCACCCCCTTAGTTCTCAGTGTGGTCACTCTCGCCCCCTTAGTTCTTAGTAGGGTCACTCTCACCCCCTTAGATCTCAGTAGGGTCACTCTCACCCTCTTAGTTCTCAGTGGGGTCACTCTCACCCCCTTAGTTCTCTTTGTGGTCACTCTCGCCCCCTTAGTTCTTAGTAGGGTCACTCTCGCCCCCTTAGTTCTCAGTAGGGTCACTCTCGCCCCCTTAGTTCTCAATAGGGTCACTCTCGCCCTCTTAGTTCTTAGTAGGGTCACTCTCGCCCCCTTAGTTCTCAGTAGGGTCACTCTCACCCTCTTAGTTCTCAGTGGGGTCACTCTCGCCCTCTTAGTTCTTAGTAGGGTCACTCTTGCCCTCTTAGTTCTTAGTAGGGTCACTCTCGCCCTCTTAGTTCTCAGTGGGGTCACTCTCGCCCCCTTAGTTCTCAGTAGGGTCACTCTCACCCTCTTAGTTCTCAGGAGAGTCACTCTTGCCCCCTTAGTTCTCAGTGGGGTCACTCTCGCCCTCTTAGTTCTCAGTGGGGTCACTCTCACCCCCTTAGTTCTCAGTGTGGTCACTCTCGCCCCCTTAGTTCTTAGTAGGGTCACTCTCGCCCCCTTAGTTCTCAGTAGGGTCACTCTCGCCCCCTTAGTTCTCAGTAGGGTCACTCTCGCCCTCTTAGTTCTTAGTAGGGTCACTCTCGCCCCCTTAGTTCTCAGTAGGGTCACTCTCACCCTCTTAGTTCTCAGTGGGGTCATTCTCGCCCTCTTAGTTCTTAGTAGGGTCACTCTTGCCCCCTTAGTTCTTAGTAGGGTCACTCTCGCCCCCTTAGTTCTCAGTGGGGTCACTCTCACCCTCTTAGTTCTCAGTAGGGTCACTCTCGCCCCCTTAGTTCTCAGTAGGATCACTCTCGCCCCCTTAGTTCTCAGTAGGGTCACTCTCGCCCCCTTAGTTCTCAGTAGGGTCACTCTCGCCCCCTTAGTTCTCAGTAGGGTCACTCTCACCCTCTTAGTTCTCAGTAGGGTCACTCTCACCCTCTTAGTTCTCAGTAGGGTCACTCTCGCTCCCTTAGTTCTCAGTGGGGTCACTCTCACCCTCTTAGTTCGCAGTAGGGTCACTCTCGCCCTCTTAGTTCTCAGTAGGGTCACTCTCGCCTCCTTAGTTCTCAGTAGGGTCACTCTCACCCTCTTAGTTCTCAGTAGGGTCACTCTCGCCTCCTTAGTTCTCAGTAGGGTCACTCTCACCCTCTTAGTTCTCAGTAGGATCACTCTCGCGTCCTTAGTTCTCAGTAGGGTCACTCTCACCCTCTTAGTTCTCAGTAGGGTCACTCTCGCCTCCTTAGTTCTCAGTAGGGTCACTCTCACCCTCTTAGTTCTCAGTAGGATCACTCTCGCGTCCTTAGTTCTCAGTAGGGTCACTCTCACCCTCTTAGTTCTCAGTAGGGTCACTCTCACCCTCTTAGTTCTCTGTAGGGTCACTCTCGCCCCCTTTGTTCTCAGTAGGGTCACTCTCGCCCCCTTAGTTCTCAGTGGGGTGACTCTCGCCCCCTTAGTTCTCAGTGTGGTCACTCTCGCCCCCTTAGTTCTTAGTAGGGTCACTCTCGCCCCCTTAGTTCTCAGTAGGGTCACTCTCGCCCCCTTAGTTCTCAGTAGGGTCACTCTCGCCCCCTTAGTTCTTAGTGTGGTCACTCTCGCCCCCTTAGTTCTCAGTAGGGTCACTCTCACCCCCTTAGTTCTCAGTAGGGTCACTCTCGCCCCCTTAGTTCTCAGTGTTGTCACTCTCGCCCCCTTAGTTCTCAGTAGGGTCACTCTCGCCCCCTTCGTTCTCAGTAGGGTCACTCTCGCCCCCTTAGTTCTCAGTAGGGTCACTCTCGCCCTCTTAGTTCTCAGTAGGGTCACTCTCACCCTCTTAGTTCTTAGTAGGGTCACTCTCACCCTCTTAGTTCTCAATAGGGTCACTCTCGCCCCCTTAGTTCTTAGTAGGGTCACTCTCACCCCCTTAGTTCTCAGTAGGGTCACTCTCGCCCCCTTAGTTCTCAGTAGGGTCACTCTCGCCCCCTTAGTTCTCAGTGTGGTCACTCTCGCCCCCTTAGTTCTTAGTAGGGTCACTCTCACCCCCTTAGTTCTCAGTAGGGTCACTCTCACCCTCTTAGTTCTCAGTGGGGTCACTCTCACCCCCTTAGTTCTCAGTGTGGTCACTCTCGCCCCCTTAGTTCTTAGTAGGGTCACTCTCACCCCCTTAGTTCTCAGTAGGGTCACTCTCACCCTCTTAGTTCTCAGTGGGGTCACTCTCACCCCCTTAGTTCTCATTGTGGTCACTCTCGCCCCCTTAGTTCTTAGTAGGGTCACTCTCGCCCCCTTAGTTCTCAGTAGGGTCACTCTCGCCCCCTTAGTTCTCAATAGGGTCACTCTCGCCCTCTTAGTTCTTAGTAGGGTCACTCTCGCCCCCTTAGTTCTCAGTAGGGTCACTCTCACCCTTTTAGTTCTCAGTGGGGTCACTCTCGCCCTCTTAGTTCTTAGTAGGGTCACTCTTGCCCTCTTAGTTCTTAGTAGGGTCACTCTCGCCCCCTTAGTTCTCAGTAGGGTCACTCTCACCCTCTTAGTTCTCAGGAGAGTCACTCTTGCCCCCTTAGTTCTCAGTGGGGTCACTCTCGCCCTCTTAGTTCTCAGTGGGGTCACTCTCACCCCCTTAGTTCTCAGTGTGGTCACTCTCGCCCCCTTAGTTCTTAGTAGGGTCACTCTCGCCCCCTTAGTTCTCAGTAGGGTCACTCTCGCCCCCTTAGTTCTCAGTAGGGTCACTCTCGCCCTCTTAGTTCTTAGTAGGGTCACTCTCGCCCCCTTAGTTCTCAGTAGGGTCACTCTCACCCTCTTAGTTCTCAGTGGGGTCACTCTCGCCCTCTTAGTTCTTAGTAGGGTCACTCTTGCCCCCTTAGTTCTTAGTAGGGTCACTCTCGCCCCCTTAGTTCTCAGTGGGGTCACTCTCACCCTCTTAGTTCTCAGTAGGGTCACTCTCGCCCCCTTAGTTCTCAGTAGGATCACTCTCGCCCCCTTAGTTCTCAGTAGGGTCACTCTCGCCCCCTTAGTTCTCAGTAGGGTCACTCTCGCCCCCTTAGTTCTCAGTAGGGTCACTCTCACCCTCTTAGTTCTCAGTAGGGTCACTCTCGCCCCCTTAGTTCTCAGTAGGGTCACTCTCGCCCCTTCCTTCGGGGCTGTTATATATACACTCACCGGCCACTTTATTAGGTACACCATGCTAGTAACGGGTTGGACCCCCTTTTGCCTTCAGAACTGCCTCAATTCTTCATGGCATAGATACAACAAGGTGCTGGAAGCATTCCTCAGAGATTTTGGTCCATATTGACATGATGGCATCACACAGTTGCAGTCGCAGATTTGTCGGCTGCACATCCATGATGCGAATCTCCCGTTCCACCACATCCCAAAGATGCTCCTCTATTGGATTGAGATCTGGTGACTGTGGAGGCCATTGGAGTACAGTGAACTCATTGTCATGTTCAAGAAACCAGTCTGAGATGATTCCAGCTTTATGACATGGCATTGCATTATCCTGCTGAAAGTAGCCATCAGATGTTGGGTACATTGTGGTCATAAAGGGATGGACATGGTCAGTAACAATACTCAGGTAGGCTTTGGCGTTGCAACGATGCTCAATTGGTACCAAGGGGCCCAAAGAGTGCCAAGAAAATATTCCCCACACCATGACACCACCACCACCAGCCTGAACCGTTACCGATACAAGGCAGGATGGATCCATGCTTTCATGTTGTTGACGCCAAATTCTGACCCTACCATCCGAATGTCGCAGCAGAAATCGAGACTCATCAGACCAGGCAACGTTTTTCCAATCTTCAATTGTCCAATTTCGATGAGCTTGTGCAAATTGTAGCCTCAGTTTCCTGTTCTTAGCTGAAAGGAGTGGCACCCGGTGTGGTCTTCTGCTGCTGTAGCCCATCTGTAGCCTCAAAGTTGGACGTACTGTGCGGCGTTCAGAGATGCTCTTCTGGCTACCTTGGTTGTAACGGGTGGCTATTTGAGTCACTGTTGCCTTTCTATCAGCTCGAACCAGTCTGGCCATTCTCCTCTGACCTCTGGCATCAACAACGCATTTCCGCCCCCCACAGAACTGCCGCTCACTGGATGTTTTTTCTTTTTCGGACCATTCTCTGTAAACCCTAGAGATGGTTGTGCGTGAAAATCCCAGTAGATCAGCAGTTTCTGAAATACTCAGACCAGCCCTTCTGGCACCAACAACCATGCCACGTTCAAAGGCACTCAAATCACCTTTCTTCCCCATACTGATGCTCGGTTTGAACTGCAGGAGATTGTCTTGACCATGTCTACATGCCTAAATGCACTGAGTTGCCGCCATGTGATTGGCTGATTAGAAATTAAGTGTTAACGAGCAGTTGGACAGGTGTACCTAATAAAGTGGCCGGTGAGTGTAAGTATGTTAACTCTCGGCGTGCCTTTGACGTGTTTATTTTTGCAGTTTTTTGCTCATTTTATCCCTTTCACTTTCCGCTCTCCAGTCGATGCTTTTACCCGCCATGTCTGCTCCACCTCCTGCGTTGCATCCTCAGATTACGGAGTACGGTGTAATAATTCACCGCCGTATAGTGAGAAGTGATCCGAATCTTAGTAATATTTATAGTATCTGTGGAAATGGCTTCCTGGGAACCCTCTCAGCCCCGCGGGGGGGGGGGACGGCGCCGATACAGCGAGTGCAGCCGCTTACCTAAAAACTGCAAAATAAACGGGAAACTTACACAAAGCCCCAGAGAGAGCGAATGGAAGACAATTACCAAAATATTATGGCGGTGCGATACCCCGGACCCCCAGGTGGGCCTCAATCATAACCCTTTATAAACCACAGCTCTGCCTCCATCATGTGACTGGCTGTATATGATGTCATCGCCGCGGAATCGGCGCACGGGTACGGATTGTTAGTTATTATTTTATACCGTTTCCTGCTTTTAGCCAATTTATTTATAAAAACATCCCAGACATCCCTTTAAGGAATTCTCTGCTGTGATAGCCGCTCGGGAGTCCCCTATAGAAGAAGCTGCTGATCACAGTGAGTCTGCATTACGTCCTACGTCACAGCCAGGTCGGGGAATTCTGCAGAAGTGAAAGTGAAAATGGCCCGGATTCCTGTGTAATGTGGTCAGTCAGTAAATCATTTATAACCACAACTGGGGGAGGGGTAATAATCATATAAAGTGATGTCATCAAATGAAGCAATAAATATGATCAAAAAATAATAAAAACGAAATATTTATTTAAAAAAAACACAATCTAAGACATCTGCAACCACCACCTGCAGCCACCACCAGGAGGCGCTCACTGCGTACAGATTTATACAGCTGTGTCCTCAATAAGCTCCCCCTAGTGGTGGTCAAAAACTGAGCCTGATCCTTCCCATAGGCCAAACCAGACGCCAGCAGGTGGACTCACCTACAAGGTAAAGGTGGGTGGTCACTCATGTCCAGGCCAAGACCTCAGGCGGCAACTTGCCCACATACAGGTCCATACGTCACCTCCCTACACACACGTAGTATAAATATATAGGACATCATCAGCTGTAGAGACAGGCGAGACTTCTCAGCAGCAGATTTCATGGATTTGTGCTGGGATTTCCCGCTGGTAGAGGGGACTAAAAATAATACTAAAAAAATTCAATAAAATGTTATATTAAAGAAAACAACGCACAAGTAAAATCTTTATAAAACATTAATCCTAAAAAGTTTAGTAAATAATTCAAAACAAATTAAACTAAATCTACCCCACAATAATGGCATTGAACGCCGCAACCCATCCTGCAAAAACAAGCGCTCGTACAGTGACATGGGCGATAACACAACAAAGTGATAGCCCTTGGGATGTGAGGACAGAAATATACAAAAAATGGGGGGAAAATTGTAGCAAATTCATCCATTTTACAGACATATTCTAATTTTTTTTTTTTTTTTTTTTGGGGGGGGACATACATAGGACGGTGAGTGAGAACATTTCACATTATGACACAGATATGGACATGCCCTTTAAGTCACGATGGGGAGGGGCGCGTTGCTAGGCCCAGCCTATAGATGACTATCTGTGTGCCGGAGGAGTGTTTGCTATAATTGGGTGGGGTTGTAGTTTTTAGGGGGTGGTCTGTACAATCCCATTGCTCGGTATATATCACTACGGGTTCGCTTATTTTTCACTCCGGCTCCTCGCAGACATTTTTCTCTCTCCGTTACAATCCCTGTTTAGTGCTTGCCATTAATTTTAAGGCAGGGAATATACAAAAGCTTTGCAGATTTGTAGCCCGGATCCGGCTCTGGCAGTGATAAAGATGACGGTTGCGCCTCCTTAAGTGATGGATGGCGGCCAGGTACGAGCCAATTACCAGCGTCCATTACACGCCGCGCCGCAGACCGACTCCAGGGTTTACTGACTCTACAAGTAGCCTCTTATCTCCGGGTTCGCCGTCCCTGAGGGTCACAAATATCTGGGTAATAAAGATACAAAGGCTCAAATATACCCCCCTCCCCCCCAAAAAAGGAATGTAAGATGTACCTAGGATGGTATTACGTTACAGTCAGTCCCATGTAATGTTTGCGGTTTTGGCATGATCTATTTTTCCAAATTGAAGGATTTAACAATATGTGACAGCCTATGAAGCAGCTCTCTCCTCCCCTCTCCCAGCACAAAATCCCAGCACATGTCAGAGCCAGAATTTCATCCTTTATAGGGTATCTGAGCTTTCGTGAAACTGTGACCTGCTGGTCAGTCTGTTCTCTGACAATATACTCCTTTATGCAGGGCGTCGTATCAGTTTTTCTGCTGCTAATAGCTCCATTATGGCTGCAGTATATTTTACATTTCTCTCTGAGGTCGGGGTCATGTATAGTACAGAGCAATCTGCCCCCTCCCTTATACATTATTACTACTACTGGTTTATTTACATGTAATTCTGCCAGTAGTAACTGTACAATAGCAAAGAAGTAGATGAGAAAAGCCCAAGTGACTGTAATATAAGAGATCCAGGGACGCTGGACTGCAAATACAGGTTATGAGGCAGCTAAAAAGATAGAAAAAGAGAAATCGGAGCACAATTTGGAAATCTACTGCAGTCTATGACTAACATCCTATCAGAAATAACAAGAGCAGCTACTCAGGAGTAGATATAAGTGCATAGACCAGGGGCGTAACTACCGGGGTAGCAGTGGTAGCCCCTGCAACAGGGCCTGGGACTTTAGGGGGTCCGTTGGTAGGGGCTGGGTGGGGCCCCATGTCAAATAGACATGGGGCCCCACCCAGACATAGACATAGAGTCTCCTTACACTCACTATGAGCTGTGAGAAGCCGCAGACTCCTCTCTGTGTACAGGTAGGGCTGAGTCTGGAATGGAGAGTTATAATAAGTGAATCCAGTAGGCGGCGCTATCCCAGCTCTGCGAGTGTTATCTGTGTGGTCTGGTGGGCTAGTAAACCCTGGGACTTGGCATTTTCAGGTTCGGCATAGCACATAGCCCCTCCTAAATGCCTCCCTAACCCACCTGGCTTGATGTGGACACAATGGGTACAGCCTCATACTAAAAGCGCCCCCTACTGGATCCATGGCAGCACCTTATTTTACCCGCTATATTCTAGCATCTACCAAACAGGTCAGGAAAGCTGTGAAGAAAGACCTGCCCCTCCCCACTCCAACAAAAGACCACCATGATGGGAGTTGCAGTTTCACAACAGCTGGAAAGCCACATTAGATCATAGAGTGTTCCACTACTGCCACCCCCTGCAATCTGCATGTAGTATCAGGTGTTGCATTCGGATACACCGCCCCCACAGGTGAAATAAGGTATGACATTGCCATGAACAGGCTATCTATGTAAGGTACGGACATAGCGGGTCCTCCATCTCCGCAGCTCCGGCAGGCATCAGTACGGTAACAAATTGTCGGAAGTTGTCAGGATTCACCTCCCATTTGCTTTGCGAGCGTTTCGAGAAGCAGCGACCCCTGTTGCCCCCTCCTTTTTTTTCCCCATCTATACAAAACGCCAGATATTGTTGATTTTGACAGAATTTAATATAGCGGGAAGATTACGTGTGTAATATAAGATCCTCTAGCGACTCTACACGAGGTGGCTGCGGTAATCCCTGTTTTATGAAGAGCTTGTGTCTGCCTATTCACATCGCCGCCGCCGCCATTCCCACCGCCGTCTATTTAAGGTTCAGCGCTTGCGGTAGTTTTTATTACTTCTGAACAGGATTCATTATCCTTTTTGCGTCCACTTCCAGATGGTTGGGAAGGCGACGGCGGCGGCGGAGGGATCCGAGGCCGGGCTGATTGATGCGGGACGGAGGAGCGAGCGCTGCTTAATTCTTAATGGGAAGCCGGCAGAATAGAGACGGCATAATAAATGTGCGCGCTATACGACATAACAGTATATAATATAATACAAAGGTGATAAAAGCTCTAAGAAGGTAATGAAGGCGAGAAAGCGAACCGTGAATCACGCCGCCGCGCAGGATAAAGCCCCATCGTGATTAAGTGGCGAACGACCCGGCGCTAAAAAAGGTTAATTAAAACAAGTAAAATGAAGAAAAAACACAAAGACCAGAAAAAAGACGCACAAAGGGATCAGGAGCGGCTCGTAAGAAAGTAACTCCGTGCGGGATCGGAGAGCTACGGCGGGAGGACCGCGCCAAATGTGATGTCATCTGCCTTCAACCAGGTCCAGTAGGTGGCGCTGCCTCAGCTCCGGTGTCTATGAATCCTCCTGTGTCGGTTAGGATTAGGCACCACCCCCTTGTCCATGTCAAATCAGACGCCTCATGCGGTGCCTCATGGAAAAGACTGGGGGTGACATTATTATTAACTGGCAGCTACTTAGTGTATAATTGCAATGGCGACTGATCATTTTTACTCGCGTCCTCGCTCCTCTAGGTGGCGCTGCACTTATGTCACATCACTGAAGAACACCAGGACACTACATACAGCACCCCGGCGTTCTTCAGCGTCAGCTCCAACGTGGCCTGGAGGCGGCAGCAGAGGGCGCCCTGGATAAGAGCGTGGACAGATGAGTAAAAATGATCAACCGCTGCCAATGGGGGAGTGTCCAAATTAGGGAGTCCCCATCGCACAACCAAACCAGAGAGGTGCGGGTCACTCCTGACCTCCATTCTAGCATCAACCCCAGCAACAGTGCCCTGCAGAGCTGTGAGGAACAATCCTCTGGCTGATACATTGTAGCAGATCCTCAGCTGACAAAGGAATGTTGTAGAACGTTCCATTATATTAATGACATGATTTCTGGGGACAATTCTGGATGACCTGGAGTATGTGCGTGACTACAGTGCGTGACATGGTGATAGTCTGCAGGGAGTTTCCATGTAAAGTAACCACGAGACGACTTCTGGACTTTCCAGGCTCAGTGACCTGAGTGTATTTTTTGTGTAGTTCCTCCATATACTTCAGTTTTCTCAAATTCTCCAAAACAACCTTCAAGAGAATATCATGGGTGAGACAGGGAACTTATTTTATGTAAGGATCAGGCAATCCTGTACTAAATGTAGTGCAGCTCCTGAGGGGCGGGGCAAGGCACAGGGATTCTCTCATTGGCCACCTCTCTGTCCTGCTCCGCCCCTGAAGGACCAGCATTTGGCATACCTGCTCCTTAGATAACATTAAATGTCCCTTTAGGGTATTGTAAGGTGCTAAAGAAGATTTCCCAATTGGGGACCCTCTCTATGAGGCAGTAGAGAGATCCATGGCCAGTGTGACTCTTTAGTTTAGAGGAACCTACAGAAATACATACAGTGGCAGTGCATGGTTACTGATAACAAACGGGCCCCTATAAAATCAATGAAGGACTGGACAATTCCTTCATATAATGTCATAGAAAATTCCCTTCGGTGCCGCAGTGTCTATATAACTGATGAACGTGCACAGACGCAGGGGTGTGACCCGAAGCGCAGAGGCCACTCCCCCGAGGAGCCCCTTGCACCTCTGAAATGAACCCAACCCTTGTCCTATCGATTTAGTCACCATCTTGTAGTTTATGTAGGAGAATGTATAGGCCTCATCCATCTGGCAAAAAACCTACAAACATGGGGCCCTTTCATTGCATTGGCACCTGTTAGAAAAAGGATACAGCCGGGGCCCTGATCATTTTACATAATGGGGCACAGATTTCAAATGAGAGCCCTGGAGGACCCAATTCAGATCCAATACCCATTCAGTTACCAATTATGGAATTGAGAATCCTCATATTTGGAGAAATCGTTCCCCCTGCCACCCAGGACCCATATTGGTCCACCATGCCTCTCAACTGTAATATTGTTCCCCTCACCTCTCAGGACCCATTCTATTTCATCCTTCCTCCAAGACCCATATTAGTCACAACTCCTTCTAGGACCCAAATTAGTTCCTTTCGCCTCTCCGAACCCATATTATGTCCCCCTGCTTCCCAGGTCCCATATTGACCTCCTCTTCCTCCCAGGATACATATTGATTCCTCCACTTCCTAGAACCCATATTATTCCCCCCCACCTCCCAGAACCCATATTATTCCTCTCTGCCTCCCAGGACCCATATTATTCCCCCCCGCCTCCCAGGACCCATATTATTCCCCCCCCCCCCCGGCCTCCCAGGACCCATATTATTCCCTCCCGCCTCCCAGGACCCATATTATTCCCCCCCGCCTCCCAGGACCCATATTATTCCCTCCCGCCTCCCAGGATGGGTCCCATATTATTCCCCCCCCCCCC
Organism: Leptodactylus fuscus; assembly: GCF_031893055.1. NCBI lineage: Eukaryota > Metazoa > Chordata > Amphibia > Anura > Leptodactylidae > Leptodactylus > Leptodactylus fuscus. Next base: position 182,619,514 of record NC_134270.1, on the reverse strand, counting down.
CGCCTCCCAGGACCCATATTATTCCCCCCCGCCTCCCAGGACCCATATTATTCCCTCCCGCCTCCCAGGACCCATATTATTCCCCCCCACCCCGCCTCCCCGGACCCATGTTATTCTCCCCCGCCTCCCAGGACCCATATTATTCCCCCCCGCCTCCCAGGACCCATATTATTCCCTCCCGCCTCCCAGGACCCATATTATTCCCCCCCCCACCTCCCAGGACCCATATTATTCCCCCCCCCACCTCCCAGGACCCATATTATTTCCCCTCCTCCCCCGCCTCCCAGGACCCATATTATTCCCCCCCCACCCCGCCTCCCCGGACCCATGTTATTCTCCCCCACCTCCCAGGACCCATATTATTCCCTCCCGCCTCCCAGGACCCATATTATTTCCCCCGCCTCCCAGGACCCATATTATCCCCCCGCCTGCCAGGACCCATATTATTCCCCCCGCCTCCCAGGACCCATATTATTCCCCCCGCCTCCCAGGACCCATATTATCCCCCCACCTCCCAGAACCCATATTATTCCCCCCGCCTCCCAGGACCCATATTATTCCCCCCTCCTCCCAGGACCCATATTATTTCCCCCCGCCTCCCAGGACCTATGTTATTCCCCCACCTCCCAGGACCCATATTATTCCCCCCCCCCCCTGGCCTCCCAGAGCCCATATTATTTTCCCCCCGCCTCCCAGGACCCATATTATTCCCCCCCCCCCCGATCCATATTATTCCCCCCTCCTCCCAGGACCCATATTATTCCCCCCTGCCTCCCAGGACCCATATTATTCCCCCCCCCCCCTCCCAGGACCCATATTATTCCCCCCCCCTCCCAGGACCCATATTATTCCCCCCCCCCTCCCAGGACCCATATTATTCCCCCCCCCTCCCAGGACCCATATTATTCCCCCCCCCCCTCCCAGGACCCATATTATTCCCCCCCCCCTCCCAGGACCCATATTATTCCCCCCCCCCCTCCCAGGACCCATATTATTCCCCCCCCCCCTCCCAGGACCCATATTATTCCCCCCCCCCTCCCAGGACCCATATTATTCCCCCCCCCTCCCAGGACCCATATTATTCCCCCCCCCTCCCAGGACCCATATTATTCCCCCCCCCCCCCCCGCCTCCCAGGACCCATATTATTCCCCCCCCCTCCCAGGACCCATATTATTCCCCCCCCCCCCCCGCCTCCCAGGACCCATATTTGTTCTGGAGCAGGCTGATCATACCACCATCTGTCATAGCAGGCGCTCCATGTCCCCCCCCCCCCCCCCCCATGATCCGTACCTATGACACATGGGGCTCGTACATGTTCTTCCCCGTGTTGCGCACAGTTAGCCGCCATATATTGTCTCTCTGTCACCACAATAGACTATGGTGGGGTCATCCTCGGTATGGGGCGGCGATGATGTTCGGGCGGAGGGTATTATGAGCATGTGCGGGATTACTGAGATACAGGCTAATTATATTAATTTGTGGATATAGGAACTATTAGCCCCCCATGGTTTGCAGCGTACACACACACTGGGAATGTAATACCGGCGCCGGCGTCACTTTCTGCCTTAACCCCATCTGCTCCAGACGTTCCTGCAAGCACAAAGAGAATATATGAGTAAAATCGCAGCATTAAAGCGGCCGCTCGGGCTGAATCCTCAGTAATCTGCATGAGAACTTTATAAGGAATACATAATGAGGCAGCGGCAGGAGCTGTCACCGCCAATGGGCTCTGAGTGACAGCAGAATATACCAAAGATGAAATATGGATTCCCAGCTAAGAGCGCACGTACATACGGCACGTCTGCATGACAACGGCTGCGTAATCGCATGGGCTTAAAGCTACAGAACAAGCCAAGCTGGACAAGAATCCCTTCTGACTCCCCCATACACATGCACACTTGGTTCAGACCCTTCTTTCCTCTCCAGAATCCCTTTGTCCCACTACAGACTCCTTTGTGCAATCTGGAGTCCTATGTCTCCCTCCAGACCCCTCTGTCCTCCTCCAGACCCCTCTGTCCTCCTCTAGATTGCTCTGTCCTGCTCCAGACCCCTCTGTCCTCCTCCAGACCCCTCTGTCCTCCTCCAGACTCCTCTGTCCTCCTCCAGACCCCTCTGTCCTCCTCCAGACCCCTCTGTCCTCCTCTAGATTGCTCTGTCCTGCTCCAGACCCCTCTGTTCTCCTCCAGGCTCCTCTGTCCTCCTCCAGGCCCCTCTGTCCTGCTCCAGACCCCTCTGTCCTCCTCCAGACCCCTCTGTCCTCCTCCAGACCCCTCTGTCCTCCTCTAGATTGCTCTGTCCTGCTCCAGACCCCTCTGTCCTCCTCCAGACCCCTCTGTCCTCCTCCAGACTCCTCTGTCCTCCTCCAGACTCCTCTGTCCTCCTCCAGACCACTCTGTCCTCCTCCAGACCCCTCTGTCCTCCTCTAGATTGCTCTGTCCTGCTCCAGACCCCTCTGTCCTCCTCCAGACCCCTCTGTCCTCCTCCAGACCCCTCTGTCCTCCTCCAGACCTCTCTGTCCTCCTCCAGACCCCTCTGTCCTCCTCCAGACTCCTCTGTCCTCCTCCAGACCCCTCTGTCCTCCTCCAGATCCCTCTGTCCTCCTCCAGACCCCTCTGTCCTCCTCCAGACTCCTCTGTCTCTCCTGATTCCTTTGTCCCCCTTCTTACTATTCTGTCCGTCTCCAGACCCCTCTTTCCTCCTTTAGTTTACTCTGTCCCCCTAAGGATCCCTCTGTCTCCTTCTAGACTCTTTGACACCTCTAAACCCTCTGTTCCCTCCAGATACCTCTGTCCTCCTCCAGACTGTCCTTTTCCACACTCTCCTTCCTCCTCCAGTCTCCTCTTCTCCCGAACTCCTCTGTCCTCTCCAGACTGCTCTTGTCCCCCCTTCTGACTCTTCTGTCCCTTCCAGACCCCTCTGTCCTCCTCTAGACTGCTCTGTCCCTCCTGATTCTTTTGTCCCCCCTTCTTACTATTCTGACCTCCTCCAGACCCCTCTGTCTCCTTCTAGACTCTTTGACATCTCTATACCCCTCTGTCCTCCTCCAGACTCCTCTGTCCTCCTCCAGACTCCTCTGTCCTCCTCCAGACCACTCTGTCCTCCTCCAGACCCCTCTGTCCTCCTCTAGATTGCTCTGTCCTGCTCCAGACCCCTCTGTCCTCCTCCAGACCCCTCTGTCCTCCTCCAGACTCCTCTGTCCTCCTCCAGACTCCTCTGTCCTCCTCCAGACCACTCTGTCCTCCTCCAGACCCCTCTGTCCTCCTCTAGATTGCTCTGTCCTGCTCCAGACCCCTCTGTCCTCCTCCAGACCCCTCTGTCCTCCTCCAGACCCCTCTGTCCTCCTCCAGACCCCTCTGTCCTCCTCCAGACCCCTCTGTCCTCCTCCAGATCCCTCTGTCCTCCTCCAGACCCCTCTGTCCTCCTCCAGACTCCTCTGTCTCTCCTGATTCCTTTGTCCCCCTTCTTACTATTCTGTCCTTCTCCAGACCCCTCTTTCCTCCTTTAGTTTACTCTGTCCCCCTAAGGATCCCTCTGTCTCCTTCTAGACTCTTTGACACCTCTAAACCCTCTGTTCCCTCCAGATACCTCTGTCCTCCTCCAGACTGTCCTTTTCCACACTCTCCTTCCTCCTCCAGTCTCCTCTTCTCCCGAACTCCTCTGTCCTCTCCAGACTGCTCTTGTCCCCCCTTCTGACTCTTCTGTCCCTTCCAGACCCCTCTGTCCTCCTCTAGACTGCTCTGTCCCTCCTGATTCTTTTGTCCCCCCTTCTTACTATTCTGACCTCCTCCAGACCCCTCTGTCTCCTTCTAGACTCTTTGACATCTCTATACCCCTCTGTCCTCCTCCAGACTCCTCTGTCCTCCTCCAGACTCCTCTGTCCTCCTCCAGACCACTCTGTCCTCCTCCAGACCCCTCTGTCCTCCTCTAGATTGCTCTGTCCTGCTCCAGACCCCTCTGTCCTCCTCCAGACCCCTCTGTCCTCCTCCAGACTCCTCTGTCCTCCTCCAGACTCCTCTGTCCTCCTCCAGACCACTCTGTCCTCCTCCAGACCCCTCTGTCCTCCTCTAGATTGCTCTGTCCTGCTCCAGACCCCTCTGTCCTCCTCCAGACCCCTCTGTCCTCCTCCAGACCCCTCTGTCCTCCTCCAGACCCCTCTGTCCTCCTCCAGACCCCTCTGTCCTCCTCCAGATCCCTCTGTCCTCCTCCAGACCCCTCTGTCCTCCTCCAGACTCCTCTGTCTCTCCTGATTCCTTTGTCCCCCTTCTTACTATTCTGTCCTTCTCCAGACCCCTCTTTCCTCCTTTAGTTTACTCTGTCCCCCTAAGGATCCCTCTGTCTCCTTCTAGACTCTTTGACACCTCTAAACCCCTCTGTTCCCTCCAGATACCTCTGTCCTCCTCCAGACTGTCCTTTTCCACACTCTCCTTCCTCCTCCAGTCTCCTCTTCTCCCGAACTCCTCTGTCCTCTCCAGACTGCTCTTGTCCCCCCTTCTGACTCTTCTGTCCCTTCCAGACCCCTCTGTCCTCCTCTAGACTGCTCTGTCCCTCCTGATTCTTTTGTCCCCCCTTCTTACTATTCTGACCTCCTCCAGACCCCTCTGTCTCCTTCTAGACTCTTTGACATCTCTATACCCCTCTGTCCCCCTCCAGACCCCTCTGTCTCCTTCTAGACTCTTTGACACCTCTATACCCCTCTGTTCCCTCCAGACCCCTCTGTCCAGTTCCACAGTCCCCTGCCTCGTCCAGCCTCCTCTCCTCCCGAACTCCTCTGCCCTTTCTAGTCTCTTCTATCCCCTTCCAGACTCCTTGACCCCCTCCGATCCTTCCTCCAGTGCAGCCTCAGACTTTGGGCCTATAACTCCAGGCTCTCCTATCTCCGGATAGAAGTAAGGTATCAGACCTCGGTTTTCGCGTTCTCGCCGTACGTCTCTTTTTCTTTGTTTAGTTCTTCTTTATGAAGAAATCATTCAAAGGAAACCCTTGTCTGTCGATTTCTTCTCCAGCGGACGGGGTCGTGTCGGGGAGATTGGTCTGCACCAGCGTGGGGGCCTCCAGGCTTATGTCGGGTATTTGTGTACAGGACGTATTGTATTCATCCTATAAAAGAGGAGGTAAATGGCGGCTATCAGCACGTCGCCGCCAAATGGGCGCATTTATTAAAATGATTACAGGCGACCAACCGGCGGCGTCTACGGGGAGCGCTGCGACTAATCTCTGGCTTGTAATTATTTTATTATCAGACTAATCCCGCTTCTCTCATTTCCGCCATTTCTTGCAGGCGTTTTTGTTTTATTGCTCCTTTCACGGACAACCGCTGCTTACCTATGGGCCGCGCTCGACCCCGGGGTCAGGAACATTCATCGCCTCAGACAATTCCAAATCCAACGTTTGTAAAAGCGGCCAAAGCCGGGGCCGGAGGAGGAGGAGGAGGAGGAGGAGGGGGGTGACCACTGGCCCAAGGCACAAAACGAGCCATGAAATAGAAAGGAGCTGATTTTTGGAATCCATCGGCGGCGTCTCGCTGACAAAGATTCCATTTTCTCGCGATGCCTCGGGGGTTTCCGTCTCCGACGTCTTTTTCCTTAAACAGCTGTAATTATATATCTAGGATTTTGGTTTTGCTTACCTCTTTACATTTAGTACTTTTTGTTCCTGTAGCGCCCCCTTCGCCCCCTCACCCGCACGTATTCCGGGCTCATTACACTCTTGATAGAAGGTTAGGTGTTTTTCGGTTGTTTTTTCTGAGGTAAGTGGCTCCGGAGGGGTTTCGCTCCCGTTCAGACCCGCTGTCTCCATAATGATTCTAGATTTTTGCTTTGGCTACAGAATGTTCTCGTTAGGATTGAGCCGATCTTGAGATTGCAGGATCGATTTTAAAATCCGATTTCCGATCATTTTCCAGCCGATCCTGATCGTGAAATTTACTCGATTGCAGATCGGGATCCGATCTTTCCCGATTTATGAAATAGGGTTCAGCCAATCTTGACCTCCGACCTCAATCCCGCTGGAAAAGATCAGGATCGGAATTCCGACCACGATCATGAAATTTACTCTATCGACGATCGAAATCCGATCTTTCTCGATCCTGATCGCTCAACCCCAGTTCTGACAAGTCGGACGCGTCGGGGAGACCTCAATGATGGAGATACCAAAGTCACGAATGACTAAGATCTACGGGATAGGTCTGGATGGACCTCACAGACATGGAACGTTTCCAGATCAGATTGGATTTAGGATTTTTTTCTGTGACTTTATTAATATTGAACAATTTTCAATAAAAGGAAAAATTCGGGAACAAAGTCGTCCTTCTCTGTGTGGCCAGTTTGGAGTCTTCCTCGCATGGGGTTCACTTTGAAGTCATCGGGCCTGGACCCATGTCATAGATTTTGTATGCAGGTTCCCTCACACGCTCCCCTCTGGACTCCTCCATGGTTCGGTGATCAAATCCCTAAACATCCACCAAAGGTGGGGTATTGATCTCTTATGGCTTGGGCTCATCGCTCCCGGGATTGCCCCCCACACTACAGTGACGTCAGTGGGGTCTTTGACCCATTAGTCATTGGATGTATTACGTTGGTCATACATATCAGTGATGGGGGCCGAGTACAACCCATTACCTTCACCCCGTGTGCCCCATTGGTCCCTCCATATTATAGTCTATAGGGATGTGGCTGTACCCCCACCAGCTCACCACTAGGGAGCGTGACCGCACCTGTACATGGAAGAAGGGCGCCAGGGGCCACAGGGTGAGGACTATACTTAACCCTTTATGGACCTCCTAACATTGGCTGCCCTTGTTTCACGTCCATGCTTATGGAGGGTGCAGGGCTTGTGTAAATCTCAGGAGCTGCTCAGTCAGAACGATCTTTAAGAGATGAAGACCCCGGTCATTAGTATTTTACTTACACCCCCTCCCCTAATGGTCCCATCCCTCTGTTATACCTCCTGGAAATATAGGAACAGCTTGACAACGGAGACTTATAGGCACAGGCGCTGCTGGGGAGAGGTGACGGGTCCTGCGGTTATTACCACTACTTGTTCAGTATCACCCCTGGCCATCGGGGGGCAGCACTCATATTAGGAGCAGCAGCCCCAGGGTAATACTAGCCGTGGGTTCCCACTCGCCGCGGCGCCCGCTTCAGCCTGTCCTGCCGGTAATAAAGACGTTTAGTGCCCGATCCAGCAGACCACATGGCGGCTTAGTGACAGCCAGCCAGGTTATAATGTCATTGTCTCCGGTAAAGGAAATGAATTGTCTCCAGTGACAGGAGGAATTACCATAATGAAACAGCTGTCCGCGGATAATCTCCGACTAACGGAAAGTTCCAGGACAGACGAGTGACAGGCGCGGCGAACACAGACGAAGACCAGAGAGCAGAGCCGGGGAGAAGAGGCGGCACAGAGCGAGGCCTGGGATTTAAAGGGATGGGTCAGAGACGCCTGGTGACAACTCCCACTGAGCCCCTATACACAAATACATGTTAATGGTTAATAGCCAAGATGGTCACCAATGGTCCTGGATAGAAAGGGACTGACTGGGTGGAGGGAGTGTCCAGGATATTGACCTAAACAGCGCCACCTCCATCCACAGGTGGAGAGTGGTACTGCAGCTCAGCGCAATTTGCATCAATGGAGCAGATCTACAGTACTAGACGGGTGTAGCTCGCATTCATGTGTTCTTGTTCTAGACAACCCCTTTAAGGATGACAATCCCACTGATACATGTGATGGCGGCCATACTGAAATGAACACCATATAACTGTTGTAAAGATTTATTATTATACAGGCGGGTGTCTGTATAAAGCTCTGACTACATTTATATCAAAGTACAGGGATGAATGGATTGTAAATGGTTAAATGGTCTTAAAGGGGCACTCCATTTCTAACCTGAAAAATGCTATGTATGTCAGTGACTACAGGGGGCGCAACCTGCTGTTTATTTTCCTCAGATTTCGGCTTCTACCTCCTCTCCATTAGGACGGAGCTGTGACTATGACTATGAGGCGGTAGTCTCCTGTCAGTGGGGGGCGCTGTCAGATACAGGGGAACTTGTGGGGTCAGAGGTGATAACCTAGAATTATACCAGGGGTGTCCGAGGCGCCATCTCCTGGACAACACGGGGTGTGACATGAGGGAGTCTGAGGGTGTGAAAGGAATGGACTAGTGGCCCCATAACACAGGAGCCAGGCCGCTCACTATACTAGGCCTGACAACCTCTCCGCTCCTGACTACCTGACTATCCCGTCCTATGCAGCTCCAAATAGATTTGAATTTGTCTATCTTTATTAGATGAGGACAATAACA